>NC_084734.1:34992675-35087675 GCF_033978785.1 Entelurus aequoreus
AAAATAAAATGAATTCATATTTAATAATACAATGCAAATAATAGCAAGGTTATGGAAAATAGTATGTTTTTTTGTTCACCAAAAATATATAAACATTTTAGAAAAAAACTAAAATTTCATTTAATTTAAACTTCTTTAATAACAATAAAAAAATTGTTTATAATATTCAAAGTAAAGAATATTGGTGTTACTTTAATTTAACTCGTTTTCATCGAGGGCCACATCGCAGTTATGGCTGCCATCAGAGGGCCGCTTGTA
Source organism: Entelurus aequoreus (assembly GCF_033978785.1). Classification (NCBI taxonomy): domain Eukaryota; kingdom Metazoa; phylum Chordata; class Actinopteri; order Syngnathiformes; family Syngnathidae; genus Entelurus; species Entelurus aequoreus. The sequence goes on from NC_084734.1 coordinate 34,992,934, forward strand.
ACAGTGTATGAATTTGCCTCTGGATATCATTACTAATTATATAAATTGTTTTAAGTATACTGTCGATTTTACAGTAAAAACACACATTTACAAAATTTTACTGTAAAATATAGCGTTTTTGTTGTTTTTTTTAACAACATTTTACATTTTTTACGGAAAAAGCTGGCAGCTTAGTTGCCAGAATTTTTCTGTTTAATCTACATTGGTTTTTACAACATTGTATTGTTACGGAAAAACAGTACAAGTTGTTTTTTTTATTCTGGCAATTTAGCTGCCAGTTTTTCTACCGTAAAAACAAATGTACCGTCTTTCCATTTACAGTAATACACCGTTAGAAACAACAACCGCAGATTTGACAGTCAAAACCTGGCAGTTCAGTCCACAGAATTTTAATGGAAAAAAAACAGTAGTAGTTTAATTCAATTTACAGTAACATGCTGTAAAGAACAACGTAACATTTATTGTCATTTTTATTAATTTGATGGGTAGTTTGCTGTATAGTTAAGTATTTTTATTTAGACAAAAACATGTTAATATACCGTAACATTTGTTGCAATATTGGATACTATTAAAGTTTAAAGGCCTACTGAAACCCACTACTACCGACCACGCAGTCTGATAGTTTATATATCAATAATGAAATCTTAACATTGCAACACATGCCAATACGGCCGGGTTAACTTATCAAGTGCAATTTTAAATTTCCCGGGAAATATCCGGCTGAAAACGTCTCGGTATGATGACGTTTGCGCGTGACGTCACGGAGTTTGCGGAAGTATTGGGACACCATTGTGTCCCAATACAAACAGCTCTGTTTTCATCGCAAAATTCCACAGTATTCTGGACATCTGTGTTGGTGAATCTTTAGCAATTTGTTTAATGGACAATGAAGACAGCAAAGAAGAAAGCTTTAGGTGGGATCGGTGTATTAGCGGCTGGCTACAGCAACACAACCAGGAGGACTTTGAGTTGGATAGCAGACGCGGTACCGTGAGTATGCAGCTTTCTTCCAAACATTTGATCGCTTGCCCGTCCGTGCGTGCCGCTATGTGCATGTCACGTACGTAACTTTGGGGAAATATATGTGCTGTATGAACTTTGCGGAAGTGAACGGTACTTTGGGCTGTGGGATTGAGTGTGTTGTGCGGGTGTTTGAGTTGTATTGGTGGGTTATATGGACGGGAGGGGGGAGGTGTTTGTTATGCGCGATTCATTTGTGGCATATTAAATATAAGCCTGGTTGTGCTGTGGCTAAAAGAGTATATATATGTCTTGTGTTTATTTACTGTTTTAGTCATTCCCACCTATATATCAGGTCCCACCCGCCTCTCATAGCATTTTCCCTATCTGAATCGCTTCCACTGCCCTCTAATCCTTCACTTTCACTTTCCTCATCCACAAATCTTTCATCCTCGCTCAAATTAATGGGGTAATCGTTGCTTTCTCGGTCCGAATCGCTCACGCTGCTGGCGTCCATGATTGAAAACAATGTGCAGATGTGAGGAGCTCCACAACCTGTGACGTCACGCTACTTCCGGTACAGGCAAGGCTTTTTTATCAGCGACCAAAATTTGCGAACTTTATCGTCCATGTTCTCTACTAAATCCTTTCAGCAAAAATACGGCAATATCGCGAAATGATCAAGTATGACACATAGAATGGATTTGCTATCCCCGTTTAAATAAGAAAATCTCATTTCAGTAGGCCTTTAAAAGGTATGCAATTTCAAGCAGTATATATATTTTTTCTGTCAAAATGAAAAAAAATCAATTACATTTAGTGAGAAAATATTAAGTACTTTATTGACACATATTTCCAGGTGTTTGCGGTCCAGATAAAATGATGTCGCGGGTCAGATCTGGCCTGTGATTTAACTGGATTCAAATGTAAATCTTATATATGAAAATCATACACTATTATTGCTGCTTATTATTTTGACTACTGTAGAATAAGATGTTTATTTTGACGGAAATTGCGGTTAGTAAATATGGTTTCTTTCTTGGTAGCAAGGTGCAGCAAAGTCATTAGTCCGGGGGATGAATGATGGCGGAAGGGAAGGTAGAGGGATGTTGAGAGGGTGGGAAGGTCAACCTGAAAAACGAGTACGTGAGAAGCAGCATGATGTGAAGACGTGTCATGTTGTTGTTGGACAGGCAACGGTACTAAGGCGTACCTTTGGGACCACAACATCACAATATAGACCCTCAGCTGATTCCAGTGTAGGCGTCACAGCCTTAACACTGAAGTGCCTCAAGCCCTGCTCTATTTCCTGAACGTAAACACTTCTCTTTCCCTGGAAGCGCTGCCATGGTTGGAGTGTATCAACAGAGATATGTGACGCAGATCCTTTGTGGGACGTCTTACGTTCTATTATCGAGCTTCACCCCGCTCTCGCAAGCCAAACATTGCAGGTTGTGTGAGCGTGGCCGCACAGTCAAACCGTCAGTGTCTCGAGCGCTGAGTAAGCATATTGATCGGTGGGAAGCAGATCGCATCTGCGCTAAGCTCCGCTGCTGACGACGTGCCATCGGGCCCAAACTAATGCAACGGAGATGCCGCTGGGCGCTTTTGGCACATCAAGATGAGAGCGGAGGATTAGTGCGGGTTTTTTGGTGGGATTAGAACAACGTAATCCCACAAAACTCCTTCACAATGAAACTGGGAAAGGAAGAGAGGGATTGACTCATACTAGTGGTTACATCATACACTATATCCATCTGCCTTTACTCACATAAGAAGTTGAAGTGCCATTCCATGGAATTGTCCAAAATGCTTTGGTATCCTGGAGCCAAGCCCAATTCCTGATAAACCAACCCCACACCATAATTCCTCCTCCACCAAATTTCACACTCGGCACAATGCAGTCCGAAATGTAGCGTTCTCCTGGCAACCTCCAAACCCAGACTAATCCATCAGATTGCCAGATGGAAAAGTGTGACTCATCAGTCCAGAGAATGCATCTCCACTGCTCTAGAGTCCAGTGGCGACGTGCTTTACACCACTGCATCCCACGCTTTGCATTGGACTTGGTGATGTATGGCTTAGATGCAGCTGCTCAGCCATGGAAACCCATTCCATGAAGCTCTCTGCGTACTGTACGTGGGCTAATTGGAAGGTCACATGAAGTTTGGAGCTCTGTAGCAACTGGCTGTGCAGAAAGTCTTTGCACTATGCGCTTCGGCATCCGCTGACCACTCTCTGTCAGTTTACGTGGCCTACCACTTGGTGGCTGACTTGCTGTTGTTCCCAAACTCTTCAATTTTCTTATAATAAAGTTGACTTTGGAATATTTAGGAGTGAGGAAGTTTCACGATTAGATTTGTTGCACAGGTGGCATCCTATGACAGTTCCATGCTGGAAATCACTGAGAGCGGCCCATTCTTTCACAAATGTTTGTAGAAAGAGTCTCCATGCCTAAGTGCTTGATTTTATACACCGGGCCAAGTGATTAGGACACTTGATTCTCATCATTTGGATGGGTGGCCAAATACTTTTGGCAATATAGTGTATCTTCGTCTTGGTGCGAAAACGTATTTCTTCCTGTTTTGTCAAAACTCTACAAAGAATTATGTTGTGATTTTTTAAAAGAAAGGCGTAAGAATCTGTAATTGTTAAGAGAAACAATTAATGGTGTGTTGAAGTGAATGAATTAACTCATATTATGTTCTATGTATGGTGACTGTTTACGTTCATCTTGGAGAGATACGGATGAAGAGACAGGGCTGCGGAGCTAGCGTTGAGCTCCGGGACGGACAAGCTTTACAGTGTCTTGGCTGAATGAGCAGGTATCGGACACCTCGGTCTCCTTGGGCGTATCCTCGCTAATCCATGCAGACTGGACACTGGCCGAGATTAAGTGGGCGGCCGAGGGTGGAGTCGGCTCTCTTGGTTGCTTTGTTGGGTCTGCTCCTGTCTCTGGCCATGCTCCCTCAACCCCAGCAGACGATGGCGTGGAACATCGCAGAGGCCACCACAGTGTATATCAATCAATCAATCAATCAATCAATGTTTATTTATATAGCCCTAAATCACAAGTGTCTCAAAGGGCTGTATATGTTTTTTTTTGTTTTTTTTTTGTTGTTTTAGTTTTGTGGCTGTGTGTAGAAGTGGATGGTTGCATAAGCTGTGCACTTTTAATGTCTTTATCAATCAATCAATCAATGTTTATTTATATAGCCCTAAATCACAAGTGTCTCAAAGGGCTGTACAAGCCACAACGACATCCTCGGTACAGAGCCCACATACGGGCAAGGAAAAACTCACCCCAGTGGGACGTCGGTGAATGACTATGAGAAACCTTGGAGAGGACCGCATATGTGGGTAACCCCCCCCCCCTCTAGGGGAGACCGAAAGCAACGGATGTCGAGTGGGTCTGACATAACATAATGTCCTTTGTGTTCTTTGATGTTTCCCTCTTGCACACATGCTTATGTGTGCTGTGACTATGAGTTTTTTCTCTCCCTTGGCCTCAGTCTGAACCCCCCTCCAGGGGCCCAGGCTTAGACTGAATTTTTTTTTCTCACACCCCCAGGGTTTACCTGTTTCTCATCTTTTTTGTAAGGGGCGCCGGAAGTTGGCAGACCCGTCAGCGATCCTGTTCTGTCTCCCTGTAATGTTTGTCTGCTCTTGAATGGGATTGTGCTGAAAATCTTAATTTCCCCTTGGGGATTAGTAAAGTATTTCTGATTCTGAAAGCAAACCACCAGGTTAATTATTAGGTATTTCACTTGGGGCACATAACGTAGGGCCTGTTAGGGTTTGGTGAGGTGGATCCCAAGGATGCAGAGACGAATTTGTGTTTACAATTGTTCTTCCTTTTATTAGGCGGAAGCACAAGGTAGCAAAACAAAGGCGATGGTGGAAAACACAAAACACACCATGTAAAAAACTACTGAGAGGGAAAAAACACACAAAACTAAAAGCGCTAGACAAGGCTAGGAAAACTATACTTCATGAAAGAAGTAAATAGACTGGATACAAAATAAAACGCTAGACAAGGCTAGGAATAATACGGGCCAACCTGAGATGAAAAGCACACGATGAACTAGTGAGTTCTTTTGGCACGACCAACAGGTTGCAAGCAATGGCAAAGTTCCGGCGCTCACCGGTTGTCAGCAGCCTGGTTAAATAGGCTGTTTTTAATTACAGTCAGGTGTGTGCTGCTGCCTTGCGTCAGCTGCACTCCATACTGTGAACGAGAGAGAGAGTGAACATGGAGTGCAGACAACAGAAATAGGCAAGGACATTTACAGATTACCACAGTACCCCCCCCTCAACGGACGCCTCCTGGCGACCTACCTGGCTTGTCTGGGAATCGAACGTAAAAGTCCTTGATCAAGTCCTTGTCAATTATAAGCGATCTAGAAATCCATGACCGTTCCTCTGGGCCGTACCCCTCCCAGTCCACCAGGTATTGGAAACCCCTTCCCCTTCTTCTCACATCCAAGATGGTGTTTACAGTAAATGCTGGGTGACCATCAACCAGCCTGGGTGGAGGAGGCGGTACCTCCGGAGGACTGAGCGGGCTTGATGAGACAGGCTTGATGCGGGACACGTGAAAAACAGGATGGCACTTGAGAGATCTAGGGAGATGGAGCTTGACTGCAACACGATTGATGATCTTGGCAATGGGGAATGGTCCAATGAACCTGGGAGCCAGTTTCCTAGATTCGGTGGCCAATGGTAGGTCCCGAGACGATAACCAGACCTTCTGTCCCAACAGGTAGTGTGGGGCTGGTGTGCGATGGCGGTTGGCTAAGAGTTGATTCCTGGCCGATGTTCTTCTTAACGCCGCCCTGGTGTTGCGCCAAGCCTGGTGAGCCCGATGTAGGTGTGCAGTAACAGATGGGACGTCGGCACTGGGTTGGGTAGAAGGAAAAACTGGTGGTTGGAACCCATAGGCGACGTGAAATGGAGACAGGCCGGTGGCGGAGCTAATGAGGGAATTGTGAGCGTATTCGATCCATGGGAGATTCTCAGACCAGGTCGAAGGTTGCTGATGACAAGTGCACCGGATGGCTGCCTCCAGGTCTTGGTTGGTCCGCTCGGTCTGTCCATTGCTCTGAGGGTGGTAGCCGGAGGACAGGCTAGGGGAGGCCCCCAGAGATTTGCAGAATGCCCTCCAGACGGCCGAGGAAAACTGTGGTCCTCTGTCGGATACCACATCAGTGGGGATGCCGTGCAGCCGGAAAACGTGGAGCACTAATAATTGGGCAGTTTCAAGAGCTGACGGCAGCTTGGGGAGGGCCACGAAGTGGGCCATCTTCGAGAACCGGTCCACAATGGTCAAGACAGTGTCATTACCCTCGGAGGGGGGTAGTCCTGTGACAAAGTCCACAGCTATGTGTGACCACGGGCGGGAGGGGATGGGTAATGGGTGTAACAGTCCTGCTGGAGCCTGGTGGGATGCCTTGTTCCGGGCGCAGATCCGACATGCTGCCACAAACGCCTTCGTATCTGCCAGAATGGATGGCCACCAAAAACGCTGGGAGAGGACAAAACTGGTGCGACGAATACCTGGATGGCAAGCGATCTTCGACCCATGTGCCCAATCCAGAACGCTGGAGCGGAGCCGAGGAACCACAAACAACCGGCCTGGTGGGCAGCCCCGAGGAGATGTGTCCGACTTCAGGGCCTCCAAGACTTGCCGCTCGATGTCCCACTGGAGTCCCCCAATGACGTGGGTATGGGGAACAATTGGTTCATGTGAAGAATTCTCAAAGGATGAAGAGTAGACACGGGACAGGGCATCGGGCTTCCCATTCTGAGAACCAGGTCGGAAAGTGATGATAAAGTTAAAACGGGTCAGAAATAGTTGCCACCTGGCCTGGCGGGGGTTCAGTCTCTGTGCGGTCCTTAAGTAGGACAGGTTCTTGTGGTCTGTGTAGATGATGAATGGTTGCTCCGCCCCTTCCAGCCAATGTCTCCACTCCTGAAGGGCCAAAATGACCGCCAGAAGCTCCCTGTTGCCAATGTCATAATTTCTCTCAGCAGGGGATAGGCGACGAGAGAAGAAAGCACAGGGGTGCAACTTCTGGTCGGTGGTAGATTTCTGGGAGAGTACGGCCCCTACACCTGAATCAGAAGCGTCCACCTCAACAAAAAATTGGAGAGAACGGTCAGGGTAACACAGAACAGGGGCAGAAGTAAACAACCTTTTCAGCCTCAAGAACGCGGAATTGGCTTCGGGTCCCCATTCAAACGGAACCTTAGTAGAGGTTAGCCTCGTAAGTGGCTCAGCGACGCGACTAAAATTACGAATAAATCGCCTATAAAAATTAGAGAAGCCCAAGAATCTCTGAAGGTGCTTCTTGGAAACCGGAGTGGGCCAATCTACTACTGCTTTTACCTTAGCGGGATCCGGTCTGAGTCTACCCTCCTCAATGATAAAACCTAAGAATGGAATGGAGGATGAGTGAAACTCGCATTTTTCCGCCTTGACGAACAGTTTGTTCTCGAGCAATCGTTGAAGGACTAACCGAACCTGCTGCACATGTTCGTCAAATGTAGATGAATAAATTAATATATCGTCCAAGTAAACAAAGAGAAAACGACCTGTCATGTCCCGAAAAATGTCATTAATGAAACCCTGAAAAACGCCAGGTGCATTAGTAAGTCCAAAAGGCATGACAAGATACTCAAAATGTCCGAGAGGAGTGTTGAATGCGGTCTTCCATTCATCCCCCTCTCGGATGCGAACAAGATGGTAAGCGTTACGTAGATCGAGTTTAGTAAAAAACCTCGCTGATTGTAATGGAGTAAAAGCTGAATCAAGGAGTGGTAGAGGATACTTATTCTTGATAGTAATCTGATTAAGAGTGCGGTAGTCTATACAAGGCCGTAGGGACTTGTCCTTCTTTTCGACAAAAAAAAATCCAGCGGCTACAGGTGCGGTCGAAGGGCGAATGAGGCCGGCAGCTATAGATGTGTTTATGTATTCTTCTAGTGCTTTGAGTTCGGTGTTAGACACCTTGTACATACGGGTCGATGGTAACGCCGCCCCGGCTAGCAAATCAATGCCACAATCGTAGGGTCGGTGGGGGGGAAGTGAGAGTGCTCTATCCTTGCTAAACACCGCCCTTAAGTCATGGTAGTGCTTGGGCACGTTTGTCAAGTCTATGTTCTCTATAACAGCGGTGGGTGGCGGTGTACGAGATCCTGCTGCGGAACGAAGACAATGTGTGTGGCAGGTTACACTCCAATTAATAATGGCCGAACGAGGCCAGTCTATGTGCGGGTTATGCTTATGTAACCAGGTTAACCCTAGAATAACGGGCGCGGACCGTGATGGCACAACAAGAAAAATTATTTTCTCACAATGATTTCCCGACAAGCGCAGGTTGAGTGGGAGTGTCTGGTGGGTTATGCTGGCTAATAGGCGCCCATCAAGAGAATACACCCTCTTGGGCACAAATAGTTTGACAACAGGAATCTTATGGAGTCTCATGAATTCAAAATCCAAAAAGTTATCATCTGCTCCTGAGTCAATGAGAGCGCAAATGTCTATTTGTTGGTTAGACCAAGAAAGAGTACCTTTTAGCTGCATTCTGCCTGCGGCCAACGAAGGAGAACGACGACCTCTGGTGGACGTGTCCTCTGGCGAGTGAGGGCGCACTCGTGGCCGTGCGGCGGGGCGCGGCAGTTCTTTGCAGCGGGAGATGAGATGATCAGCGGCCCCACAGTATAGGCAGAGTTGGAGGTGAACGCGACGTTCCCTCTCGGCGGCGGTGAGTCGGTGGCCTCCCAGTTGCATCGGCTCATCTATCTGCCATGAAGGGGGGTTGTCTTCGAGTTGCTCCGTCTTGCAGATGGCAGGTCTAGCAGGCGCTGATTGGCTGCAAGGTGGGGCTTGTCTTCCTAGTCGATCCCTCCTCTCCTCCAATAGGCGGAAGTCGATTTGCACCGCCAGCTCGATGAGATCATCCAGATTCGTCGGGAGTGACAGCGGGATCATCATGTGACGAATCTCGTCCGCGAGACCCAGGAAGAAAGCGTCCAATAGTGCTGAGGGACCCCAGTCACAATCGGCCGCCATGGTGCGGAACTCGATCGCGTAATCCGCGACCCGTCGTGAACCCTGTTGCAGCCGGAAAAGGGATCTCGCTGCCTCTCTACCTGGGAGTCGTCGTTGGAAGATTTGCTTCAAGGATTTGGAAAAGTTCGCGTATGTGGAGCTGGAGGTGGTCTGACGGTTCCATTCTGCAGTCGCCCAGGTGCCAGCACGGCCAGACAGGTGAGAGATCACAAACGCTACCTTAGCCCGCTCAGAGGTGAAAGCGGAAGCGTTTAGCTCAAAATGAAGTTCACACTGCGTCAGGAATTGTCTTACGTCTTCCTTTTCCCCGGAAAAACGTTCGGGTCGGGAAAGCCGTATGTTGCTAGTACTAGCGGGTTGTGTAGGCTGGGTGGATGCCTGGTCAGGCACGGTGGTCGAGATGGGTACGACGGTGGCTAACAGCATGTTGATTCGCTCCAACATGGCGTCTTGACGCTCCGACATCCCCTGTAGACCTCGGCTCAGGTGGTCAAGCTGGTCCCCCTGCTGGTTGATCCTTTGAGCCTGGCCTTGCAATGCTCTTTTCCAGGGGTCTGTCTCTGCGGGTTCCATAGTTTGGCCGGAACTTTCTGTTAGGGTTTGGTGAGGTGGATCCCAAGGATGCAGAGACGAATTTGTGTTTACAATTGTTCTTCCTTTTATTAGGCGGAAGCACAAGGTAGCAAAACAAAGGCGATGGTGGAAAACACAAAACACACCATGTAAAAAACTACTGAGAGGGAAAAAACACACAAAACTAAAAGCGCTAGACAAGGCTAGGAAAACTATACTTCATGAAAGAAGTAAATAGACTGGATACAAAATAAAACGCTAGACAAGGCTAGGAATAATACGGGCCAACCTGAGATGAAAAGCACACGATGAACTAGTGAGTTCTTTTGGCACGACCAACAGGTTGCAAGCAATGGCAAAGTTCCGGCGCTCACCGGTTGTCAGCAGCCTGGTTAAATAGGCTGTTTTTAATTACTGTCAGGTGTGTGCTGCTGCCTTGCGTCAGCTGCACTCCATACTGTGAACGAGAGAGAGAGTGAACATGGAGTGCAGACAACAGAAATAGGCAAGGACATTTACAGATTACCACAGGGCCCTTTAGTACTGACATTTGTGTGGATTGGATTAGTTCTCGCGGAAGAAAAGGCAATAAAATTGGACCTTGGTATGCAAAGGTGATGGCCCTCTCCGTGAGAAGAGACTAAATGTTTAGCTTGATGTAAACATCTAAGCTACGATCGGCATCTGTTGTTTTTCAGTCACTTACACACAAACCCCGACTTTATGGTCAGGATGCACGCTTCTGACCCAGCACACACACACACACACACACACACACACACACACACACACACACACACACACACACACACACACACACACACACACACACACACACACACACACACACACACACACACACACACACACACACACACACACACACACAGACAGGGAGGAGGAATATAAAACTGATGGTTTAGGTTCTCCAAGGCAGGAGTCCTTCATTTTTGACCTGACCTCCTCCAGGAGCCGCAGTCCTGCATAATGACACTCGCTTGTAATAAAGCAACTTTTGGTTCAGTACAGCGTCTCCGACGTCTCTTTTGATCCAGCTGCACAGAGGGCGCCAAGACCAGAAATACACATCAGTATGAGAATAAAGTCGGAAGATTAAAACAAACCCGTTTGATGTCGTGCGGTCAGGGGCAAAAAATGTATTGCCCCCTCAAATCAAAATGTTTGAAGCTGAGAAAGTACATTTTAATATACCCACAAAATGTATTTATGACAAGTTAACAAAGTTATCCGCAGTAGCGTACAAATGCGCTTAAAAATGAACACACTACAATGTATAATATAATATGATATCATCTTCCCTCTTTTCTGTCCATCACCTGTGTCAAGCTTCATCCCATCAGCCCTCAGCAAAATACCACAGGTAGGAGCAATGAGAACATGAATGTGCAGTAAAATGATCGAGTGTCTCCATGGTGATGCACTGTATATTACACAGAAAATCCTCATTTAAATAAGGCGGTCTGCACCACCTTACAATTGTACACACAGTCTTAGTAAATCACACGCCCACTACACACTATTTTATAGATTGCTCACGCTGTTTAGCGCATGGTGTTCTGATCTTTGTAAATCGGGCCTTTTTTGTAGCTAACAACCTAATTCTATGAAGAAGGGAATGTTGCTATTCTATTAGCACAGAAACATGAACACATGATGGCCCTTTCACATATTTTACTGCCCTCTTATGCAAAACCCAAAACCAATGAAGTTGGCACGTTGTGTAAATTAAAAAAAAAATGAATACAATGATTTGCAAATCCTTTTAACATATATTCAATTGAATAGACTGCAAAGACAAGAAAATTAACGTTCAAACTGGAAAACCTTGTAATTTTTTGCAAATATTAGTTTATTCGGAATTTGATGCCTACAACATGTTTCAAAAAAGGTGGCAAAAAAGGAACAAGTGGGTGCCATGATTGGGTATAAAAGCCGCTTCCATGAAATGCTCAGTCATTCACAAACAAGGATGGGGCGAGGCTCACCACTTTGTGAACAAATGCGTGAGTAATTTGTCAAACAGTTTAAAAACAACATTTCTCAACCATCTATTGCAAGGAATTTAGGGATTTCACCATCTACGGTAGGTAATATCATCAAAAGGTTTAGAGAATCTGGAGAAATCACTGCACGTAAGCGATGATATTATGGACCTTCGATCCCTCAGGCGGTACTGCATCAAAAAGCGACATCAGTGTGTAAAGGATATCACCACATGGGCTCAGGAACACTTCAGAAAACCACTCTCAGTAACTACAGTTTGTCGCTACATCTTTAAGTGCAAGTTAAAACTCTACTATGCAAAGCGAAAGCCATTTATCAACAACATCCAGAAATGCCACCGGCTTCGCTGAGCCCGAGCTCATCTAAGATGGATTGCTGCAAAGTGGAAAAGTGTTCTGTGGTCTGACGAGTCCAAATTTCTAATTGTTTTTGGAAACTGTGGACATCATGCCCTGTAGAACAAAGAGGAAAAGACACCCCTGCTTATTTCGGCAAGACAATGCCAAGCCACGTGTTACAACAGCGTGGCGTCATTGTAAAAGAGTGCGGGTACTAGACTGGCCTGCCTGTAGTCCAGACCTGTCTCCCATTGAAAATGTGTGGCGCATTATGAAGCCTAAACTACCACAACAGAGACCCCGGACTGTTGAACAACTTAAGCTGTACATCAAGCAGAAATGGGAAAGAATTCCACCTGAAAAGCTTCAAAATTTGGTCTTCTCAGTTCCCAAACGTTTACTGAGTGTTGTTAAAAGGAAAGGCCATGTAACACAGTGGTAAAAATGCCCCTGTGCCAACGTTTTTGCAATGTGTTGCTGCCATTAAATTCTAACTTAATAATTATTTGCAAAAAAAAATGTTTCTCAGTTCGAACATTAAGTATCTTGTCTTTGTAGTCCATTCATTTGAATATAAGTTGAAAAGGATTTGCAAATCATTGTATTCTGTTTTTATTAACGAATTACATAACATGCCAACTCCACTGGTTTTGTAATATTAAAGCAACGTCATAATGTTATGAGAAGAAAGTTATAGTCATTTTTATTTATTTATTTAGGACAGTGCACATTAATGAACATTCTGATACACAGACTGTAAATGTGCCAGATTATGGCATAGCTACTAATTTACATATTTAGGCACTAGGAGCAAGGTAGGTGATGTGTCTTGCCCAAGGACACATCGGCAGGGTCGAGGATGGTGGAACCAAGTACAAAGAACCCTCAAGTTTCTAAACGACCGCTCTACCATCTGAGCCACGTCGCCCCATAATGGCGATAAATGGACAGATAAAATATAGGAAAATAAGGAATAAAGTTGCATTTTGTTCTCACTAAAAAGTTGCATGATTGTGGGAGTAAAGATGCAACATAATGCGAAAGATGGCCCAATCAAAAAAAATGCTAAAGAAAAAGAACATAACGCAATTGTCTGTTTGAAAAAAGTATTTCATAGCCCACAAACTAATAGTCTGATTGTCGCTGTGTGACAACGCGCACAGAGTTGCAGGCAAAAGCGAATGATTGGCGGATCTCTGCGTGAAAAGAGTTACTAACAACTGAAGCAAGATGAACAGGTTCATCAGGTGCACACACTTGTGCAATCAATTATGCAGCTTATGTCACACTATAGAGATCTACTTCAAATCAGCATTTTTCTTCCAGCTGTGTGGGTGCAGGGATCACGCCCGTGTCGCCGGAGCGTTAAAAGGTCACAGTCTTCATGTGTGACACGCAACTTATTAACTCTGACCACCTGGAGGCTGCATGGCTAATGCTGGTAGGATTACGTGCAAGAGAGTCTGAAGTTCAAAGTCTAAAAGGGACTTCTTCTCGGATGCGTCGTAAAAGTCTAGACGACGACGCTTGCTGCCAGTATGTCATTTCAGAAGAACTGGGACAAGCTTTGAATAGAGTCAGCCGACCGTTTTGACGCCTCGTCTCGTCTCATTCTCCGACTCGATGCATTAGCGCCGGAGAATGAGAGGCGAGCCCCGCGGGACCCCGGTCCCCTGCCGATGGAGAACAAGGGAGAGGGTTTGTCATAGGTCATCTCCCTCGCAATGCTAAACAAAGAGGCCGGGTCACATAAAAGACAGAACAGCTGAAATTTGAAGAAGATGAGCAGCTTTGCATTGTTTTGAAAATGGCTACTGCTGATTGTCCATAAAACAGCCTGCACTAAACATAAACAATGACAATTAAGTGACGCTGCAAATCTGTCGTATTATCTTAAGCTAAGTTTTTAAGTGTTTGCATTTCCAGTTTTGTTGTTGCGACTTCGTGACAACGGTCTATCGACCAATCAACAGATTGCATGGCGTCCAGCTCCACCCTATCACCCGACTACACTGGAAAGCGATAATTACATGAAACAAATAGTTGTTACTGAGACATTAGCCAACAATGTTGCCTCTCTTGGGTCAAGTCACATTAAGTCAAACTTTATTTTTATAAAACAAGAAAAAAAACAACCTAAGTTGACTAAAATGCTACACAGGGCACATCAGACAGTAAAAGCAATAAAACAATAACTAATACAATACACAGTAATACATAACAGCAATTTTTAGTAGAAACTGTTTGAAGTAAAACAAGTTAAAATCTAAAGTGCTATTTGCACAATGCTTGTGAAAATTAGATATATTTTTACCATGATTTAAAAATTATTTATAGTGGATCCGGAAAGTATTCACAGCGCGTCACTTTTTCCCAAAACATTTTATGTTACTGCCTTGTTCCAAAATAGAATACATTCATTGTTGTCCTCATTCTACACACAATACCTCATAATGACAATGTGATTTTTTTCTTTTTTTTTGTAAATTTATTAAAAATAAAAAAGTAAGAAATCTCACATACATAAGTATTCCTAGCCTTTGCGCAATACTTTGTTGAATACGATGCCACAAGCTTGGCACACCTATCTTTGGGCAGTTTCGCCCACTCCTCTTTGCGGCACCTCTCAAGCTCCATCAGGTTGGATGGGAAGCGTCAGTGCATGACCATTTTCAGATCTTTCCAGATATAATCAATCATATTCAAGTCTGGGCTCTGACTGGGCCACTCAAGGACTTTTACAGAGTTGTCCTGAAGCCATTCCTTTGAAATCTTGACTGTGTTTAGGGTCGTTGTCCTGCTGAGAGATGAAACATCGCCTCAATTGGCGTTCAAAAGGTGCTCTGAGGCAGGTTTTCATCCAGGATGTCTCTGTACATTTCCCTCTATCCTGACTAGTCTCCCAGTTCCTGCCACATAAAAACATCCCCACAGCATGATGCTGCCATCATCATGCTTCACTGTAGGGATGGTATTGGCCTTGTGGTGAACCGTGCCTGGCATTCACGCCAAAGACTTCATTCTTTGTCTCATCAGACAAGAGAATTTAGTTTCTCATGGTCTGAGAGTCTTTCAGGTGCATTTTGACTAACTTTTTACTAAGAAATGGTTTCCGTTTGGCCACTCTACCTCCAGGCCTGATTGGTGGTTTACTGCAGAGAGAGTTGTTATCCTGGAAGGTTCTCCTCTCTCCACAGATTAAATCTGTAACTCTGACAGGGTGACCATCGGGTTCTTGGTCACCTCCCTTTTCCCCCAATCGCTCAGTTTAGACGGCCGGTGTGTGGTTTCAAACCTATTTTATTTACGGATGATGGACGCTGTGCTCATTGGGACGTTCAAGGCAGCAGATATTTTATTGTACCATTCACAGATGTTTGCCTCGAGACAATCCTGTCTTGGAGGTCTACAGACAATTCCTTCGACTTCATTCTCAGCTTGTGCTCTGCCATGCATTGTCCATTGTGGCACCTTATATAGACAGGTGTGTGCTTTTCGAAATTGTGTCCATCCAACTGATTTTACCACTGGAGAAATCCAATTCAGCTGTAGGAACATCTCAAGGATGACCAGTTGAAACAGAAAGTGTCTGATCTTCATTACGGATGCACAGCAGTGTTTGTGCTGCTCTAATGTGAGGAGGCAGATTGTTTGTTGGCTGACACATTGTGACATACTTTTGTTGCCCATTGAAAAAACATTATCTCCAACCTTTTCAATCACAAGAAACTAATACATTGTATTGATATGTATTGGTAGGGTTTCACCACTCGTAAATTTTGGGGATAACCTTTCATTGGACAGTGACGATATGACAAAATAAATGATAAATGATAAATAAATGATAAATGGGTTATACTTGTATAGCGCTTTTCTACCTTCAAGTTACTCAAAGCGCTTTGACAGTATTTCCACATTCACCCATTCACACACACATTCACACACTGATGGAGGGAGCTGCCATGCAAGACGCTACCAACACCCATCAGGAGCAAGGGTGAAGTGTCTTGCCCAAGGACACAACGGACGTGACTAGGATGGTAGAAGGTGGGGATTGAACCCCAGTAACCAGCAACCCTCCGATTGCTGGCACGGCCACTCTACCAACTTCGCCACGCCGTCCCCTGAAAATGAATTTGAGACTGCCTCCCACTTGGGACGATCCCTTTGGGAGCTGAGAAGTTCAACCTCAAAATGCCCGAGTCAAACGTAAACAAAAAACATGGCTGACAATGACAACCAACATGACTTCAGTATGTCCACACAATACGTTACAGAACATACTGTGTTCAACAGTGATATGGACAATACAGTGAATATAGATACGGTATATGCATTAGTCAAGACTTTGCAAACAGGAACTTAGACTTCAATGCTCTTTTCATAGCTAGATGGTTTTTATTTATTTTCAATTGCAGCACTGCATGTATCCAACAAATCTTTCTGAAGACTAGCTGGCCTGAACTTGACACCCTTTCTCTCACATATACTGCACATGCTGTCTATATGTACTACACCTGTCTCAGCAGGCTAGACGTAATCAATGGTCGCCCTGGAAAGAAATCACTGTTTTCCCTGGACGCTTGATTTACCTCATCCTTCTTCCCCTCTTTCCCAGTTCTTTGCCTCACTTCCTTCCACCCCTCTCTCTTTTCAGTTGTTTGGCTGACTTTTGGACTGTCAACCCAAATCAGACCCATCTGTGCAGGGCCTTGTTAAAGCTAAATGGACAACACAATCCGCTTTCAAATACAGAAAACTTTGACAGGTAAATATGCAGGGATACATCAGATGAAACACTAACATTAAAAGAGTTGTCAAAATGTTGTCCCTATACCGTGGTGCCTCCATTTTCATTAGTAATACGTTCTAAAAGGTAGTACGAAGACCAAAACGTCCGAAAACCGAATACATTTTCCGTAAGAAAACCATTCCAGACAACCAAAAGTATAAACAAAAACACATTTTGTAGAGAATATTTATAGTTTTAAATACAGAAGACAATACAAAAAACGTCAATGGCGAATTAAATGGATAAATGAACATTTAACATCACTTGTATTTTTTTCAAAGACTCTTGTTGGCAAAAATGGAGAGTGAGAGAGGGAGGGGAGAGCCAAGAGGACGCCACCTTCTCACAAGTTCTTTCTTGAATTCAATAGTGTCTTGCCTTCCTCATCTAAGTGCTGGCAGTCAAAATGTTCTTTGGCTTATTTTGCAGCCATACTCAATAAAAAAGCAGAGAGACTGAGTCACTAAAGCATGGGATTCTTTGTTGTGGCACTAGTTTGTTACGTGCAAAGTTCAAAAGTATGATAACCCAACGGTATATGAAAACCGGAGCAATCTTTTGGCAAACATTTCCATCAAAAACCGAATCTAACAAAAACTGGGGGCATATACAACTGAGGTACAACTGTATAATAAAAATGCGTTCATCCCATCCATCCATCCATTTTTTACTGCTTGTACATCTCTCAATAATACAATTTCTCACAGTCCACTTTGAGATCATAAGGGCTCGTTGGAGGTAAGTAAGTAAGTACATTTTATTTATAAAGCGCTTTTCACAGATAAAACCACAAAGCGCTGTACAAACATAGGTAAAGTAAAACAACAATTCAATTTAAAACAACAGATGCAACATCATAAAAAGGATACAGAGTAGATTTTAAAATGATTGTAAAAAGGTGCATTAACTAAAAGCTTTACTAAAAAGAGAAGTTTTCAAATGTATCTTAAAAGTTTCAACACAGTCAAGATCACGAAGAGACTGGTGCAAGTTGTTCCAGAGCTATAGCCTGGAATGCCAGGTCTCAACGGGTTTAAAATGCGTTTTGGGGATCTTTAGAAGACCCTGGCCTGAAGACCGGAGGCTGCGCCCTGAAGAGTAGGGGCATAACAAGTCAGTGATGTACTGAGGGGCCCCACCATGCAACACATGGAATGTCAGGACTAAAATCTTAAACTCAATGCGGAATTTAACTGCAGGCCAATGAAGACTGGATAAAATGGAGGTGATATGGGCTGTTGTGGGTGCACCGGTCAAAAGTCTGGCAGCCGCATTTTGTACAGTTTGAAGTCTCATTAGCGTTGACTTGTTGAAGAGAGTGAAAAGAGAATTGCAATAGTCAATACGAGACGAAATGAACGCGTGAATGATCATTTCCAGATCCAATTTTGACAACAAATTTCTCACTTTAGAAATATTTCTGAGATGATAAAAACAGTTTTTGGTCAGTTGACGACAGTGACCCTCCAAAGACATGGACTGATCCAGCACAACCCCAAGGTTTCTGATCAGTGCTCTTTTAAGAGGACAAACGTTAATTCATATCTTTAATTAGCGACAGTGCAAGTTCAGATCAGTCCGACAAATAGTTCTTCCAGACCGAAGTCATCCAGGCATGCTTGCGTGTGTGTGCATGTGTGTGTGTGTGTGTGTGTGTGTGTGTGTGTGTGTGTGTGTGTGTGTGTGTGTGTGTGTGTGTGTGTGTGTGTGTGTGTGTGTGTGTGTGTGTGTGTGTGTGTGTGTGTGTGTGTGTGTGTGCGAGTCAATTCTATATATGATTGCACAGTAGCATGTAAGCTGTCAGCAAAAATTGTGTATTTTTTAAAACTCCTTAGCAAGGACACTTGATGTGAGAGATTAGTGGAAATGCTGCGTCAGCATCTGTTCTGTGTGTGTGTGTGCGTGTGTGTGTGCGTGCGTGTATTTGTTAGTACGTGTGCTTGGGACTCTGGACATTCTTATCAGGAGGATTTATGTTTTTGATTTGGGATCACGTAGAGGCAGTGGGGCACTTTGTTTGACCTGCTTCTCCAATAAAATCGTCCTCTCAGCTGTTCTCATTTCTCTTTATCACTGCTGCTCCCTCCGTCTTAATGGCTGCCTCAGCTTAGCTCCTGTAATTCTTTAGAAGCCTCCTTTCTTTTAGATCCTCATCGGCATTAATGTTTACCCGGTGACCCCCTTTTTTTTTCAACGTAGCGATTTCATCCCGATCAACCTACTTTCAGCACCTGCAGGACAGTTTTGGCGTCATTAAGGCTGCATGTCGGTCCTGATAGCGTGGTGAAAATGTGAGTCACGGCTGAAATTTAGTTTTGACTCTGACAGGCTCATCAGAACTAGCAGCAGAGTGAAGGCAGGGCAGGGCGCAGGGTCAAGGCTAGCGTCCACCCCCAGACCCTCTGCTGCCAGCGTTTGTAACGGCGCTGACACATCCCAGTATTGTAATTGTTTGTCCTTCTGGGCCCGGTATGATTCAGTGACAACAGCTTGTTGCACTCTCCAATAAGAGCACATACAAAAGCTGTATTAAATGCAAATTAAACTCCACCAAGGCCAAACAATACTGAGTTGAATCAGCACCTGTCAACACAGCCATTATTGTCTCGCTGGCAACACAAGTATAAAAACAAGTGTCTTCTTGCCTACAATCAAACAATGGTACCGGCACTCGGGGAACTGCAGTTCTTTAGGGGCAAAAATAAATTCTAACGCATAGTTTGTTAGGGTAGGGTTTGTTTGTATCTCATGATTCCATAATAAACCTCAGAATTGAATGAGTCTACATTTTTTTTCACTCTGTTTGATCTTTAAATGAAACTGTTGCTGACTACTAAACATTTCCTCTAATTTGTCATGTCTGAGCAAACTCCTTGAGCAGGGGTGTCGAACGTACGGCCCGCGGAGAACAAGTTTTATCCGGCCCGCGGAATGAGTTTGCTAAGTATAAAAATGAGCCGACATTTTTGAATGGAAGATACTGCTGTTCTAAGTGTGTCCACTGGATGTCGCAATAGCAATTATTTGTATCTTTGCAGATTATGCTACATATGTAAAAAAATAAATAAAGCACAGGGCTCTCAGACAGCCTTGATCTCATTGGCAACTCGCGCAAGACCGCTATCATTGACTGTGAGCTCCACCGACTTAATGTCGACATTGCTGCGCTCCAAGAGACACGTTTTGCTGACTTTGGCTCTCTGAAGGAAAAACACTATACTTTCTTCTGGCAGGGAAAGAGTGCAGAGGAAACCCGGGAATATGGTGTGGGATTTGCAGTGAATAACACTGCTTCCCATGATGGACCCACCGACAGGAGGCTCTGAGTTGATCCTTGTAATTCGCCTTTCTACCAGCAGCGGCCCAGCAAACCTGTTGTGTGCTTATGCCCCGACTCTCTGCTCACCACCAGAGTCAAAAGACAAGTTCTACGAGGAGCTCGACGCTGCTGTCAACACCATCCCAAAAAATGAGCATCTGCTCCTTCTGGGAGACTTCAATGCCAGGGTAGGAGCATAAACGAAAATGGACAACTTCTGCTAGAGCTGTGCTGCTACCACAAGCTCTGCATCACAAACACCTTCTTCCAGACTAAGCCTCTGCACCAGGTATCCTGGAGACACCCCAGATCCAAACATTGGCACCAGCTCGACCTCATCATCACGTGGCGAGAGGCCCTTAACAGCGTGCTTCTCACAAGGACGTTTCACAGTGCTGACTGTGACACGGACCACTCACTAGTCCTCATCAAGGTCTAGCTTCGACCAAAACAGATCTATCACACCAAGCAGAAGGCCCGTCCACGCATCAATGCCAGCCGTTATACCAACCCGGCTGTCACACAACCCTTCCTCACCTCTCTTGACCAAGCACTCTGTGGACCATCAATCAGGAAAAGTGCTGTGGACAAATGGAAATGCTTAAGTGATACCATCAACGACCAAGCCATTGCAACATATGGGAAGAGAACGAGAAGAAATGCAGACTGGTTTGAGGCTAGTGCTGCAGTGATGGAGCCAGTTATAGTGGCAAAGCGTACCGCTTTCCTCAAGCACAAGGGAAACCCCTCACAGAGGAACCTTAACGCCTTGAAAAAGGCCAAGAGCGAAGCCCAGCGAATGGTACGTAGCTGTGCCAACAACTACTGGCTCGAGCTCTCCTCAAACATACAAAGGGCCTCAGACACGGGAGATATCAGGGGCATGTATGAGGGGATAAAGCAAGCAACCGGCCCGTCCATCAAGAAGACAGCGCCACTGAAAGCCAAGTCTGGTGAAGTCATCACTGACCGCAACAAGCAGATGGGAAGATGGGCCAAACACTACACGGAGTTATATGCCACTGAGAGCATTGTGTCAGAGGAGGGTCTAAAGGGAGTTGCAAACCTTCCTGTTATGAAGGAGCTTGACAAGGAACCCACGCAGGAAGAGCTCATCAAAGCTATTGACAACCTCGCATGCGGCAAGGCCCCAGGTGCTGACGGGATAACACCTGATATCATAAAACTTGGGAAACCTTCCTTACTGCCGCACCTTCACAATCTCCTCTGCCTCTGTTGGAAAGATGGAGCCGTCCCCCAGGATCTGCGTGACTCCAAGATTGTCACACTGTACAAGAACAAGGGAGACCGTATTGACTGTAATAATTACCGCAGCATCTCCCTGCTTAACATCGTGGGGAAAGTCTTCGCTCGTGTCGCCCTTGCTAGACTCCACCTCCTTGCAGAACGTGCCTACCCTGAGTCACAATGTGGCTTTAGGGCAGCAAGATCCACAGTGGAAAT
This sequence comes from Entelurus aequoreus, assembly GCF_033978785.1. Classification (NCBI taxonomy): domain Eukaryota; kingdom Metazoa; phylum Chordata; class Actinopteri; order Syngnathiformes; family Syngnathidae; genus Entelurus; species Entelurus aequoreus. Next base: position 35,014,479 of record NC_084734.1, read on the forward strand.
GATTTTCACCCTTTGGCAGCTGCAGGAGAAGTGCTGCGAACAGAGGAGACCCTTGTATCTCGCCTTTGTCGATCTCACTAAAGCATTCGACCTTGTCAGCAGTGATGGTCTCTTCAAGATACTTGCAAAGATCGGCTGTCCCCCAAAACTCCTCGCCGTCATAAGATCATTCCACGAAAACACACAGGGTTCCGTCTGTTGGGAAGGAGGAACATCAGAGGCCTTTCTAAACCGCAGCGGTGTAAAACAGGGCTGCGTTCTTGCGCCAACCCTCTTTGGAATTTTCTTCTCCCTCGTTCTGTCTACTGCTTTCGGCACATGTTCTGAAGGTGTCTCCCTACACACGAGAGCTGATGGGAAACTTTTCAACCTTGCCCGTTTGCGCTCCAAGACCAAAGTGACCAATGTCCTGCTTTTTGCTGATGATGCAGCTCTATCATCCCACACAGAGTCCGGGCTCCACGGGCTGATAGACAGGCTTTCATCTGCCTGTAAAGAGTTTGGTCTCACCATCAGCCTAAAGAATACCAATGTCATGGGCCAAGATGCTGAAACTCCACTCTCCATTTCCGTCGACAATCAAACTCTGGAATGTGTCAACACGTTTATATACCTTGGATCCGCAATCTACAGTGACTTGTCTCTCGACACAGAACGTGCCTCCCGTCTTGCAAGAGCCGCCACAGTGATGGCCAGGCTGTCCAAAAGAGTATGGTCGAACAACCAGCTATCCACGCGCACTAAACTCCAGGTCTACCAAGCCTGCGCATTAGCACACTGATGTATGGCAGCGAGGCCTGGACCACCTACACCAGACATGAGAAACAGCTAAACATCTTCCACCTGCGCTGTCTTCGCCGCATCCTGGGAATCTCATGGCAGGACAAAATTCCGAACATTGAAGTCCTGGATTGTGCTCACTCCACCAGCCTGTTCACCATGCTCAGCCAACACCACCTCAGATGGCTTGGCCATGTCCACAGGATGGACCCCAGCCGGCTCCCCAGAGCTGTCCTGTACGGCGAATTGTCAACAGGCTACAGACCCCATTGGTCACCCCCGACTGCGTTTAAAGGACGTTTGCAAACGTGACATGAAACAGGCAGACATCGACCACAACAACTGGGAGGAAGCTGCAAAAGACCGCGACGTTTGGAGGCAGACTGTTGCCACAGGAACCCGCCGTGCCGAGGAGAAGCACATCTTCTTGTTGCAGGCGAGGAGACAAAAGCGGAAACTGTGTGACGCGGGACCTGCTCCTGTGTCAGAACCCTCCCCATACGTCTGCGCCAACTGCACCAGAGACTGTCACTCCAGAGTGGGGCTGTACAGCCACAGCCGCCCCTGCAAGAAAGAATGAACTCCCCCAGAACCCATCGTCACTACTGACGGACGCATGCCTATGATGATGATGATCCTAATAACCACAAGTATTATTTAAAACATTAAAACAATACTAACAACACCAAAAATCAGTGGAAAGTTGTTCTTATCTGTTAGATCCGTAGCTTTAAAGTTACTAGCGCTAGCTTATTAGCATGTAGCATTATCTTCTTCTACTTTATTTATTTAACAAAACACTAAATTGGCCCTAGTGTGTGAATGTTGTCTGTCTATCTGTGTTGGCCCTGCGATGAGGTGGCGACTTGTCCAGGGTGTACACCGCCTTCTGCCCGAATGCAGCTGGGATAGGCTCCAGCACCCCCACGACCCCGAAAGGGACAAGCGGTAGAGACATTGATGGATGGATAGCTAAACAAGCTGAAATGACTACAAGTGTACGCGAGGCACACTGCGTATGGCCATCAGTCACATTAGAGCAGTCCTTCTCAAATAGTGGGGCGGGCCCATCGCTGTGCGATGCCAGGGGGAGGGTCGGGGGGCGAACATGTGACCGTGGGAAACATGCTTTTTTAGCACTTGGCTTCACTCTACCCATGGTGGGAGAAGAGGAAAGGCCTGTGTGTTGTTTACTTTAATGTTAATAAACTTACAATGTTATGCAGAGGTACACACACACACACCCACACACACACACACACACACACGTGCGCACACACACACACACACACACCGACAAAACACGAAAATGGCAGGAAATGCATATTTTTTGAAAACTTTTTTTCGCTAAAATTAACCCTTACACAAACATTTTAAAAACAGACTTGCTGCACCATCACAATACTGGTCCTGTAGTTGTAGGAGATGTCTCAAAACGTCATCAGGAGTCCCAATAAAACCCGAAAATTGCAGAAAATGCATATTTTTTGAAAACATTTTTTCGCTAAACTGTCGCAAGCGGTGAGACCCTTACACAAAAATGTAAAAAACGGACTTGCTGCACCATCATAATACTGGTCCTGTAGTTGTAGGAGATGTCTCAAAACGTCATCAGAAGTCCCGATAAAACCCGAAAATGGCAGAAAATGCATATTTTTTGAAAACTTTTTTTCGCTAAAATGTCGTAAGGGGGACACAAATTCAAAAAAATTGACTTGCTTCAGCTCTCTCTCTCTCTCTCTCTCTCTCTCTCTCTCTCTCTCTCTCTCTCTCTCTCTCTCTCTCTCTCTCTCTCTTCTCTCTCTCTCTCTCTCTCTCTCTCTCTCTTTCTCTCTCATTTGTTACCTTCTTGAGACCTCCGAAACATGCCTATCTGTTTAGGCCCACCCTTTCTAGATATATAAAGATTTGTATTTACAACATTAATAATATATATATATATATATATATATATATATATATATATATATATATATATATATATATATATATATATATATATATATATATATAATTGGTTTTTAATCTTCATTATTTATTTCAAGTTATTACAGTATGTCTCTATATACTTTACATATATATATACATTTTTTAAAATTAATTTTGGCCAAAGGGGTCGCACTTCAATTTCTTACACACACTTGTTATTACGTATGTTGGCCAGAGGGGGAGCACTTCAAATTTTTAAAGTTAAAGTTAAGTTAAAGTTAAAACCGACACACAGTCAAGGCTAACGACTACAAAAAATGGGACCCGTTGCCTCCCAGCATCAAGGGTTGGAATTGGGGGTTAAATCACCAAATGATTCCCGAGTGCGGCGCACGCTGCTGCTCACTGCTCCCCTCACCTCCCAGGGGATGGAACAAGGGGATGGGTCAAATGCAGAGGACAAATTTCACCACACCTAGTGTGTGTGTGACTATCATTGGAGCTTTAACTTTAACATGTAGTCGATACCACATTGGTTAGATTGATCAATTTAAAACATTTTTTTTAACCACAAATAGTTTTTTATGTCACAGTTCTGCTTAATTCCATGCTCTAGAGCTTTAAGGCAGTGGTAAAGACACAATTTGGACGTGTTCACTATGAGCTGTGCTTGCTTGTATGCTGTGTATTGATAGCAAACATATACTGCTATGCAAGCTGTACACTGACCACTCTAAAGTACATCCAATTTCTAAAGTAGTGTCCCTTTGGAAGTTATTGCTGAAATGTGAGAGAATTGTGCTCACTTTTGGGAAACATCCAATCCTAGTTCAAGTAAACTCAACCCTATGACATGGTGACTTATGTCAGTGTTTAGATAGTGTCCACTGATGACACACTATTTGCCAACAACATGTCGGGTCAAATACAAGACGAGTACTGTCAAAGTCAATCTTTTGAAAAAGGTGAACACTTATTATGCTGTAAAAAAACAGGCTCTGGTATCCCCAGTGAGACAGTGGTGTTGGATGTTGAATAGCTAAAGAGATAGATACAAAAACAGAGCAAAATATTACCATTAGAAAAATTGGGAAAATAAAGAATGGCACCATCCTAACATTGTTGTTTCTCTCTCACACGCACACGCACACGCACACGCACACGCACACGCACACGCACACAAACACACACACACACACACACACACACACACACACACACACACACACACACACACACTTCCCCTCACACGCACACACAAACAGTGCATACTGGGGCAGTGATGACTCATCGTCTCACGCACACACACACACACACACACACACACACACACACACACACACACACATACACACACTCACACACACACGCACGCACGCACGCACGCACGCACACACACACACACACACACACACACACACACACACACACACACACACACACACACACACACACACACACACACACACACACACACACACACACACACACACACAGAGAGAGGCAATGGGCATGATGGGCATGATAACTGGGATAAATATCACTCTAGCGGTGACATAACTACCAGACAACATGGCAAACACCTGCTACAGCATTAATGAACAACGGTGTGTGTGTGTGTGTGTGTGTGTGTGTGTGTGTGTGTGTGTGTGTGTGTGTGTGTGTGTGTGTGTGTGTGTGTGTGTGTGTGTGTGTGTGTGTGTGTGTGTGTGTGTGTGTATGTGTGTGATGGGTATGTGAGGTAACAACAGTTATGGTGCAGTTTAAAGGGAACGGAAAGAAAGACAAAAAAGAAGCATGGAGTCATGTTCACTTGCTTTGACGTCTGTTTACTCACACCAATTAATTAATTGGCAGAGCGAGGGAGCTTAGGGACATTAGTGTTGTTATGTAATTTACTTTATTTTAATCTAGATTGAAGATTTATTATTATTTCCACATTGCATGTCTTCTACTTTAGCTGGATTGTAAGCGTGTACCTAATGAGGTGTCCGATGACCATAGGTCTTCTTAGTTGCTCTATTGCAGTGGTTCTCAACCTTTTTTCAGTGATGTACCCCCTGTGAACATTTTTTTTAATTCAAGTACCCCCTAATCAGAGCAAAGCATTTTTGGTTGAAAAAAAGAGATAACGAAGTAAAATACAGCACTATGTCATCAGTTTCTGATTTATTAAATTGTACAACAGTGCAAAAATATTGCTCATTTGTTGTGGTCTTTCTTGAACTATTTGGAAAAAAAGATATAAAAATAACTAAAAACTTGTTAAAAAATAAACAAGTGATTCAATTATAAATAAAGATTTCTACACATAGAAGTAATCATCAACTTAAAGTGCCCTCTTTGGGGATTGTAATAGAGATCCATCTGGATTCATGAACTTAATTTTAAACATTTCTTCACAAAAAAATAAATCTTTAACATCAATATTTATGGAACATGTCCACAAAAAATCTAGCTGTCAACACTGAATATTGCATTGTTGCATTTATTTTCACAGTTCTTTTTGACAGACATTTAAAAAAAATCTCACGTACTCCTTGGCATACCTTCAAGTACCCCCAGGGGTACGCGTACCCCCATTTGTGAACCACTGCTCTATTGTATAATATTACATATTACATCTGCTGGTCTATTGTTCACATTTCACAAGAAGAAAAACTTAACGAGGCCAAAAAATATTAGTAAAAACCTAGCATTTTTTTCCACAATGGTAACATTACAAGAATCAACGCACCATTACGCGAGAAAAAAATTGTACGAGAATATTGTTGTAAATTTGAAAATATTTGTTGTGATATATGTTCATGCATTATGCATAAGTAATATGGTATATTGTATTGTGAAATATAATACTTTTGATGATATCTAAAATAAATACATATATACATAGAATACGTATATACATAAGAAGAATTGAAGGATGAAAAATCTTGAAATAAAGCAACATTTCTGTCACTTTTTTAGACAAAAGTGTCAATAATGCAAGATAATAGTTTATATATACATATATACTCAGTAATATATTATAGTGTATATAATAATTATATGTAAATACAATTACAACAGGAAAAATATATATATTACAGGAAAACAACAACACAAGAACATCTGGTCGAAAATAACTATAATGGTTACCATAGATTGTATTAAAAGAATACCAAACTATTTTTTTAAACTGAAACAACAAACTGTACAGTTTTCATTTTAAGGAAAACAACTAAGTACTACTTTTGGTTTATTCTTGTAATATGACGACTTTATTGCTGTAAATTCCATCCATCCATCCATTTTCTACCGCTTGTCCCTTTTGGGGTCGTGGGGGTGCTGGAGCCTATCTCAGCTGCATTCGGGCGGAAGGCGGGGTACACCGTGGACAAGTCGCCACCTCATCACAGGGCCTTGCTGTAAATTATCATTGAAAATATATCATTTGTACAGTCATCAAATGACTCCTTAAATTGTAAAACGGTAAATTAGTAACATACTCTGTGAGCTTGTATGCATGTAATGAAGGGAACTAAAACCTTTATCATATGTGTTTCTATACCACATGTCATTTGATGGTGCAGGTGTACCCAATGTTGTGTCTCCCTCACCTTGCAGCCTTTGGAACACGGCAATGGCGGCTCGGCATGGTAGCGGTTGGCGCCGTGCAAGCCGGCGTAGTGGCAGCAGGGGTACGGCGAGGGGAAGTGTGTGTTACACAGCTCGTCAGAGAAAGGACACTTTGGGCAGATGAGACCTTTGCCCTGGACCTTCTCCACGCTCACCTTGGGATTCCTCATCCATCTTCGCACCTTATTAGAGAAATGTAAAGGTGTCATTACACTTAAGTTAAAGTTAAAAGTTAAAGTACCAATGATTGTCACACACACTTGACAGCAAAACAAGTATTGGAGTTTGCAGACCAATGTGTGCCTTGTTGAAGCTTGTCTGAACAAATCTTGAGCTGTCGGTTTGACTTGTTTGTGTAAAAAGTGCAGCGACTTTCAAAGAACTGTGAACAAGAACTGTGCAGCCTTAATGGTCAATGAGGCTGTGGTCCAACAGCACCACGCTGAGCTTGAGACACAGGGAACATATTTGACCGACCTATTTTGTGTACCAACATCTATAACAGGGGTTCCCAAACTACGCCGCATCCTGCCCGCCAGCGTCCAAAATCAGGCCCGTGGGAAATCCCAAGTTAAAAAATTAAAAAAATTAAAAACATTTATTTATTTATTTTTTAATGTTTTTTTTAATTATAATTTTTTTAAATGTGTCCTTCTACTGCTCGGGGTCTCCCAGCCACTCAGGCAAATCATATTGTCTAAAAATGCATTTTCCCATCGATAACGTGACATCATCGTGCTCGGAATATATATATATATATATATATATATATATATATATATATATATATATATATATATATATATATATATATATATATATATAGTAAAGCAAATAGAACTAGATGTTTTAATCCCTTGGTAAGTAGGAACAATCCTGACAGTAGCAGTCGGTGTGGAGTGGTGAAAGGGAGGGTAAGTATGTCATTGGGGTCTTCGGGTGGGCACCCTGCTTCATCGACGTTTCGTTGATTGAAGCCCACGATGTCTCCAGAGGGCTCAATGGTGTACCTAGCGTCCCAGGTACACCCCCCTCCATGCCACACCCTCCGTTTCCCACTCCTTGCTGTTAGACTTTGGCCATTTCACCAACGGCTTACGTCCTTGCATGTTTTCCTTTTTGCGGTGTACTGGGTATGGTCTTGGACTGGTGGTTCTGCCTGAAGCTTCCCCCTCATCCTGCGGGGTGCTGATGCTCTGCGGACTGTGGGTTTCTTCCTGCCGCTGAGTTTCATTCGACTGATTTAACCTTCTTCTTAACAGAAGCCGGTCAATGCGGGGCCCTGGGTTAGGGGTTTTCAGGCATTTCTTCCATCCTTGGTGAACTTTAAGACCATGGGTTGATGTTACTTTAGCCCAACCACACACACACGTCTGAAGAACATGTTCAACTGCTGGTTTCTCAAGAGTGTTACTACTACCTTCATTCATTGTCGTGTCCATTCCAAGGGTCGTTACCGGGAGATCAGCCTGTGAGTCTTCTTGCGCCCCTGCTCTCGCAGACTCTAGGGGTATTGTTCTTCTTGAACTTTCTGTAGCCAGATAAGGTGGCTCTTGTGCCCTAGCCCTAATAGGGTGACGGAGCCTGCTGCTGTGGGTAGCTAGCCCATAACAGCCCCGTTGGGGTCTATTTCTTCCTGTCAGCTGTCTTTACAAGCTGTCACATGGTCTTTCCCATGTCGTCAGCTGCACTTTCACAACAGTCACTGGGTTTTTCTTCCAGAAGATCAGTAAAGCAAATAGAACTAGATGTTTCAATCCCTTGGTAAGTAGGAAAAATCCTGACGGTAGCAGTCGGTGTGGAGTGGTGAAAGGGAGGGTAAGTATGTCATTGGGGTCTTCGGGTGGGCACCCTGCTTCATCGACGTTTCGTTGATTGAAGCCCACGACGTCTCCAGAGGGCTCAACGGTGTACCTAGCGTCCCAGGTACACCCCCCTCCATGCCACACCCTCCGTTTCCCACTCCTTGCTGTTAGACTTTGGCCATTTCACCAACGGCTTACGTCCTTGCATGTTTTCCTTTTTGCGGTGTACTGGGTATGGTCTTGGACTGGTGGTTCTGCCTGAAGCTTCCCCCTCATCCTGCAGGGTGCTGATGCTCTGCGGACTGTGGGTTTCTTCCTGCTGCTGAGTTTCATCCGACTGATTTAACCTTCTTCTTAACAGAAGCCGGTCAATATATATATATATATATATATATATATATATATATATACAGCCCAGCCCCTGACCAAATTTTTTTAATCCAATGCGGTGGGGACCCCTGGTCTATAACTTTAAATGAGCAGCAATACAGTAGTAATTATGAGGGAAAATGTTTCTTGTAACACAGGAAAGAGGTTGAAATTTGATTAGATAAAAGAAACATAAGCATACATAGTTTGTACAAAATAAGCAACATAGTTTGTACAAAATATCTAAAATTACAAGAATCAAATCGAATTTTAAACTTGCAGTTATATCAAAATAAAAGAAAACTTGTTAACATTTCTTGTAGAAAAAAACACGTTAACATGAGAATAAAGTAGTAGTTTTTTTGAGGAAATAATCTTAATACAACAAAAATATGTCAACATTTTACAAAAACAATTATTTAGAGCAGTGTTTTTCAACCACTGTGCCGTGGCACACTAGTGTGCCATGAGTGAGTCTGCCGTGGGAGATTATGTAATTTCACCTAATTCAGTTAAAATATTTTTTGCAAACCAGTAATGATAATCCGCAAATGTGCCGTTGTTGAGTGGGTAAAAGGGTATCTAACACTTAAACCAAAAATAAACAAAAGGCGAGTGCCGCTGAGTGGCGCTAAGTGCCGCTAAGAAAAGGCATTGAAGCTTAGGGATGGCTTTGCAAAACGAAACTAAAACTGAACTGGCTGCAATGTAAACAAAAACAGAATGCTGGACGACAGCAAAGACTTACAGCGTGTTGAGCACAAAGTACAAAGTACATCCGTACATGACAATCAACAATGTCCCCACAAAGAAGGATAGCGTCCGCACAACTTAAACAGTCTTGATTGCTAAAACAAAGCAGGCGCGGGAAATAGCGTTCAAGGAAGACATGAAACTGCTACAGGAAAATACCAACAAAGGAGGAAAAGCCACCAAAATAGGAGCGCAAGACAAGAACTAAAACACTACACACAGGAAAACACCAAAAAACTCTAAATAAGTCACGGCGTGATGTGACAGGTCGTGACAGTACACCAACGTTGAGACAAGAGCTATAGGGATGCATGCTTGGTTATGGCTTGAATTCATAACCAACAATTACGAGAACGACTTTTTATTGTCAATATCGGCTGCTGAGGTTCGTTTTTTAATGTTTTCTGCTGGTGGTGTGACTCAGAATTTTTTCAATTAAAAAAAATGTGCTTTGGCTCAGAAAAGGTTGAAAAACACTGATTTAGAGAGGTAAAAATCTGTGTAGTTGCATATAGAGGTTAGATAGAAGTTGAAACTTACAATAGTAATCACACGCAAAAGAGTAAGAATATCACTAAAATAATAGGGCGCTATTTCCTAATAATCGGGACTTTATTGATAGTTTTTTTCTCAGTGAGAAGATAGCCTATGTTATACTATACCACATGGCTCATCCTGCTGTACACACACACAGAAAAACAAACACACACATGCACACGCACACAAACGATGATGTGATGTTTATGATGGGGCGACATGTCGGGACTAAATGTGAAGAATGGAAAAACCTTGAATGCTGCGGGTCAACATGATAACTGATGAGCACACACGAGTCACATGGCACACTAATGACATAAGCTAACAAGTAAATTCCTTAATTTCCTTGTTTGAATATAACTCACGTCATTTTCGGATGTCTTTTGTTCTGTCTATAGAACAGGGATATTCAACTAAATTGTTTTGGGGGCCACATTTCCAGAAAGCAAAGGACTGGAGGGCTGGACTCCACTATTTGTCTTATTTTGTATATTCCATAGAACCAGTGTCCCCTACACCAGTGGTCCCCAACCATCGGGCCGCGGCCCGGTACCGGTCCGTGGATCGATTGGTACCGCAAAAGAAATTTAAAAAAATTAAAAAAATAAAAAAATATATATTTAAAAAAAAAAATTAAATCAGCATAAAAAACACAAGATACACTTACAATTATTGCAACAACCCAAAAAACCTCCCTCCCCCATTCACACTCATTCACACTCATTCGCACAAAAGGGTTGTTTCTTTCTGTTATTAATATTTCTGGTTCCTACATTGTATATCAATATAGATCAATACAGTCTGCAGGGATACAGTCCGTAAGCACACATGATTGTATTTACTTATGACAAAAAAATAAAAAAATAAAATTAAAATTAAAATTGCAGATGGCTCCTGTGATAGTGTTTACTCACATGTCTCCTCTGTACTCAGCCATGCAATCATTTGTCCATATAGTTGCACTTGTATTTATGTTGTGTGTGTACGTATGTGATAATGGGGGATATGGGTCACCGGGGTATTGTTTTTAACTTTGTAAAGCACTTTGTGTTGCATTTCTTTTATGGGTTATACTTGTATAGCGCTTTTCTACCTTCAAGGTACTCAAAGCGCTTTGACACTATTTCCACATTCACCCATTCATACACACATTCACACATTCACACACTGATGGCGGGAGATGCCATGCAAGGCCCTAACCACGACCCATCAGGAGCAAGGGTGAAGTGTCTTGCTCAAGGACACAACGGACGTGACAAGGTTGGTAGAAGGTGGGGATTGAACCAGGAACCCTCAGGTTGCTGGCACGGCCACTCTCCCAACTGCGCCACGCCGTCCCCATGATGGGTGAATTGGTACAGAGATGGTTGTCCTTCTGGAAGGTTGTCCTATCTCTGCAGAGGAATGGACCTCTCCGATCCATCACTCAAGGACGTCCGAGTGCAACATTAACAACCATGAAAATTCCTGTTGTTAAACGACGGATAGGCAGGCTACCAAAGGTAAATATTGTACAATAGTATTACATTATTTAATAAAACTACAAAAAGGCATACAACATGATAACATTGTGGTGTTTTGGGGGGGCCAAGCAAGGATTAAATTGATTGCAATGGATGGCCCTAATTTGAGGTATGAGTGTTTTGAGTTGGAACCAAATTGAGCCCGTAAGTTGATGTATTTCAGTCCAACTAGGCCAGACAGTCATTATTGTGTCAATAGCTGGCAACACAAGCGAGTACACCTCAGAGTGAGCAAGTCCAAATTTTGTTTAAAAGGCTGAATATTAAGTGTAGGGTTGTCCTGATACCAATATTTTGGTATCGGTACTGTTGCCAAAATGTATTTTGATACTTTTCTAAATAAAGAGACCACAAAAAATTGCGTTATTGGCTAAATAAGATAGTGAACATACAAGACAACTTGTCTTTTAGTAGTAAGTAAACAAACAAAGGCTCCTAATTTGACAAATGCAGTAATATATTGTGTCATTTATCAACCTATTATTTTGTCAACAGTATGAAGGACAAACTGTTGTCATTTTTGACAAAATGTATGAAAAGAGCTTTATAAATACAGTGTGATTGATTGATATGAAACCGTTCTTGTATTGGATCTTGTAAGGCAGTGGTCCCCAACAACCGGGCCGATTGGTACCGGGCCGTGCAAGAAATAAAAAATAAAAAAAAATAAAAAATTTTTTTTTAAATTAAATCAACATAAAAAACACGATATATACATATTGTGTATGTGTATGTCAATATACATCAATACAGTCTGCAGGGATACAGTGCGAAAGCACACATGATTGTATTTCTTTATGAAAAAAAAAAATAAAAAAAATCACCCCCCATCCCACCACAAACCGCCCCACCCCCCACCCCCACCCCCCACCCCCCACCACCCGGTCCGTGGGACAAATTTTCAAGCGTTGACCGGTCCCCAGCTACAAAAAGGTTGGGGACCACTGTTGTAAGGTGTGTGCAGGTAGGTGAACCCCAATGAAGTGGCCAGTGAGTGTACTCTCACCACCCGAAGAAACCATTTAATGTCACCAACCATTGACATCGCACAGGAAATGAGCCTTGTCGTCTAGTTCTGCAGCACGAGCAGAGTTGATCCGAAATGATATACAATATAGAGCCTGGCCCAGCGGGGTGACATCATCATTTCCATGTATTTCTTTCCTTCTTGCCCAGCAGACACTTGTGGTGCGCGCACACGCAACAGTGTTTTGTGAAGCGTGTGCACACAGTAAACACAGCACATGATCAGCACCGCCCGCTTACAATGACATCATCTTTGGCATACACACATGACACACACACAATGAGAATGTGTGTGCATGTGTAGGCAGAGACTCTAAAGCTATCCTTCAACATGTTTGTTTTTGTGCGTGTCATCCCAACTCACCTTCCTCTTCACAAACTGGAAAGGAGAGCACTTCTTGAAAGAAAACGCTGACTTCTCTCCTCCATTTGCACCTGCTTCTCCTCCTCCACCGCCTCCTCCTCCTCCTCTGTTGACCAGCTTCATGGCCGACACTGGCACCCCACTTGCCTCCGTAGATCCCAGTGTGACGGGCGGAGAGACTGACACAGAAAGCGCAGGGTTAGGGCATGAGGGAATGTCGTGAAATCCGGGGATGAGTGAGATGCTACTGCGCTGCGCGTGTGGAAGAGAGAGAATGCGAGGAGGAGGTGGTGAAGGAGGCAGATGGACCAAAATTCAAGAGGGAGAGAGAAAGAGAGGGTGAGAAAGAAGGGAAGGCGGGACTCTTGAATGCATTATCATCCCCCTAAAAAAGGTGTGTGATGTAAGTTTGTTCCAAAAGTTTGTGTCGGCAACCCAAAGCGTTGAAAGAGCCATATTGGACCAAAAATACAAAAAAACTATCTGTCTGGAGCCGCAAAAAATGAAAAGCCGTATATAAGTCTTATAATGAAGGCAACACATGACGTAAGTGTCTATATTAGTCGCAGGCTGAAGCAAATCTTCGTTGACAGAAATGTTGAAATGTAATATTTATTCTGCACATTTTTACAACATTAAAAACCAATAGTAAATCAGAGGATACTTAAAAGGTGAGATAACCCCTGGAAATTATTGGCTTTTAACGGGCAAAGGTATAGATGTGTGTGTCCAAGTTAAAGGAAACAGCAGGCTGTCTTCTTTTTGTAGATTTATTCCAATATTTGGCAAGCTAGGTAACGTTTGCTGTAGTCTGGAACAACATGGCACACAAACAACTATCTGAAATGCAGCCAATATTACATACAGATAATGTGTCATGAGACATGCAAAACTAAATTATATACAAAAGAGGATAAAAGTAAAGGAAATTAAATGAGCTCAAATATACCTACAAATGAGGCATAATGATGCAATATGTACATGCAGCTAGCCTAGATAGCCTGATTAGCACTCCAACAAGTCAATAACATCAACAAAGCGCACCATTGTGCATTCACGCACAGCATAAAACGTTTGGTGGACAAAATGAGACCAACAAGGAGTGGAAGATTTTACATGTAAACAAACTGTTGCGTCACAGTCCGAAATAAGTAGGACAAAACGATGTTCATCAAATACTCATATTAAACAGTGGGCTTTCTAACATTTGGGAAGGTTTGTGTCATGTTCGTCCTCAAACAAAAACCATACTAAAACAAAAAAATATTTTCCCCCCATCCTTTTCCATTTTCAAACCTTTTTAAAAAATGCTCCAGGGAGCCACTAGGGCGGCGGTAAAGAACCGCATGTGGCGAACAAACTACTATTAGTACTGAGAGCGGTAAAAGCTTAAAGTCACAGTTAGTAAAATGCATACCTTAACCTAACAACTTCCAATCATGGGAATGGTACCCTGGCAAGTATCAAGGAGAACAGCATCCCCTCTGTCACCACAGCAACCCAAGATCACAACTTGAGTGGTGTGGCTGAACCAGCCAGGACACCTCTTACGATGTGCTTGTGTCCTCTCTTCCTGAGGTGAAAATAATCTGACTGCAGATGCCGTCTAATTTAGAAACAGGTAATAACTGTGTCCTAAAGTAACAGCGTCAGAGTCATGCGGTGTTGGTACCCTGCCTTGTGACAAAAATAATAGCATTATTGCAGCAGCAATGCTAATGCAAATCAAGCCAAAAAAAAAATTGTTGTTCACATCCAAAGGACTAAAAGTGGTCTTGACAGACATCATCACTTTGGGCGGTCAAGTGCTGTGGTTCATCATACAGAGCCACCATAGGTAATAAGTATACCTCAGCGGCGTGAGTGGTACCCTGTCTCTTTTCAATGCCGAGATGGCCTACTGCACTTTAATGGTCTGTAGAAACATGTGGACCAGTCAGGAAAGTAAAGCCTTACCTTTCTGCAGACAGGTAGATTTGTTTACATCCGAGGGAAAGGATGAGATGCACGCCTCAGTTACAGGTGCTCCGTCCCTCCCGTCAAAGGGGGACTGGTGTGGTGTTCAGACTGTAAACAAACACACAGGAAGTGTACAAACATAATGGAGAGTCCAGCTGCAGACATACCACTTTATCAATGATAGGCTCCGCAGTGAGCACATGCCGCCTCCCTCCTTCTCGCTCCCTCATCACCCCCTTGCTCATTTTTCTGCAGCAGTCCTCGTTGGCTCCTCCCCCTCTTTGCCTCATTTCTAAATTGTCTCAATGAGAAATGCTGAATGTAGCGTTTCATCTCTTTATGTTAACCCCTGACTCATAAACCAACAGCACAGGTTCAGCCATCAACATTAAGTATCTGCATTAAAAGTCTTCATAAAGCACAATTGCAAGTATTAAAAAAAGCACAGACCCTTAAAAAAGCCAATTTATGTTATAATTGGAACCATATTCTATATAAAAAAAAAATAATTGAACAAAAATTTGCACCAAAAAGGAACTGGTTGTTTCTAGCTGTACACATACATCTAGTTTTTATGCAAACCTTTTTTTCTTACATATACACACCAATTAATTAATAAAAAGTAATAAAACATACCTTATCGTACGATTTCAAAGATTACTTATAGTAATGTTTTTTCCCCACTTATAATTCTATTTACATTTTCCTTTGTTGTGTTTTTATCATGTAAGGGGACACACGCACACACACACACACACATATATATATATACATATATACACTAAATTATACGTTGAACTAAAGATCTAAAACTTTTACTGTATACACAAAAGACCTATTCTACTCAAATATTGTTTACAAATCTGTCTAAATCTGTGTTTGTGAGCATTTCTTCTTTGCCAAGATAATACATTCCATCTCACAGGTGTGGCATATATATATATATATACCTCAAGAAGCTAATTAAACAGCACGATTATTGCACAGGTGTACCTTAGGCTGCCCAGAATAAAAGGCCACCTGTGCAATAATCATGCTGTTTAATCAGCATCTTGATACATATATACTGTCCATACTATATATGTAGTACACTATACATATATATATATATATATATATATATGTATATATATATATATATATATATATATATATATATATATATATATATATATATATATATATATATATATATATATATATATATGTATATATATATATATATATATATATATATATATATATATATATATATATATATATATATATATATATATATATATATATATATATATATATATATATATATATATATATATATATATATATATATATATATGTACATATATATATACCAAATTTTTCGGACTATGAGGCACACTTAAAATCCTTGCAATTTCTAAAAAATCGACAGTGCGCCTTTTAACCCGGTGCGCCTAATTTATGAAATAACTCTGGTTGTGCTTACCGACTTCGAAACTATTTTATTTTGTACATGGTGTAATGATAAGGGTGACCAGTAGACGACAGTCACTAATAAGAGATACGTGTAGATTGCAAGATAACGCCAGCGAACAACACCAAAACTTGAAATGTTCTATTGAGAATTGAGAACATTACACACGGTGCTCAAAAATCTGTTAAAATGTTTCTAATACGACTTTGGTGAGCTATGAAGCCGCGTCGCTTGATGGATTATCGTAGCATTACGGCTACCATAGTCAGACGTACTCTGCTTCAGCATACGAGTATTATTATGGTGTGCATATAAGGACCCCAAAATGGCACACAAGGAAGTGTTTTCAATTTAGAAAAAAATCATAATATGACCCCTTTAATGCGCCTTATAATCCGGTGCGCCCTGTGGTTCGAAAAATACGGTGTGTATGTAGGTATAAATAAATAAATACAGATACACATATATACATATATATACACACATATACACTATATTGCGAAAAGTATTTGGCCACCCATCCAAATGATGAGAATCAGGTGGCCTAATCACTTGGCCCGGTGTATAAAATCAAGCACTTAGGCCTAGAGACTGTTTCTACAAACATTTGTGAGAGAATGGGCCGCTCTCAGTGATTTCCAGCGTGCAACTGTCATAGGATGCCACCTGTGCAACAAATCCAGTCCTGAAATTCCCTCGCTCCTAAATATTTCAAAGTCAACTTTATTATAAGAAAAGTGAAGAGTTTGGGAACAACAGCAAGTCAGCCACCAAGTGGTAGGCCACGTAAACTGACAGAGAGGGGTCAGCGGATGCTGAAGCGCAAAGTGCAAAGACTTTCTGCACAGTCAGTTGCTACAGAGCTCCAAACTTCATGTGACCTTTCTATTAGCACACGTACAGTACGCAGAGAGCTTCATGGAATGGGTTTCCATGGCCGAGCAGCTGCATCTAAGCCATACATCACCAAGTCCAACGCAAAGCGTGGGATGCAGTGGTGTAAAGCAAGTTGCCACTGGACTCTAGAGCAGTGGAGACGCCTTCTCTGGAGTGATGAATCACGCTTTTCCATCTGACAATCTGATTGACCAGGCTGGGTTTGGAGGTTGCCAAGAGAACGCTACATTTCGGACTGCATTGTGCCGAGTGTGAAATTTGGTGGAGGAGGAATTATGGTGTGGGGTTGTTTTTCAGGAGTTGGGCTTGGCCCATTAGTTCCAGTAAAATAAACTTTGAATGCTCCAGTATACCAAAACATTTTGGACAATTCCATAGGATGGCCCTTCAAGTTCATATATGAGTAAAGGCAGGTGGCCAAATTGGCAATATGTTCCCCACAATTTCCCCCTCTGTCCTGTTTTTTTTCTTTCTTTCTATCCCATCCTGTTCCGATTTGGCTGTGCCAATAGTAAATATATCCAATCATTTATTAAAGTCAAATACAAATAAGGCAACAAGAGAAGTATCCCACACGTCTCTTTTGTAGAGTAAATCTGTACAGCAGATATGAGCATCTACATCAATCATATGATTTGCCAGAGTGGCCGGACAAGACAGATTTTTTAAAAAGATAAAAGCCCAAGGGCCGTAGTTTGAGACCCCTGGTTTAAACTATTAAAAATAAAACCTAAGGCAAAATGGGATATTATTCTATGACATAAAATTCCGCCGACTCGAGTCATTACACAGCAGGGGGGACGGTGACTCAGTATTGTTCCCTATAATCACAATCAGCAGTGACTCAGCTGTAATAACACAGCAGCCAGCTGAATTGAAAACTCTATTTGTATCCAAGATGAACAAGCTGATGGTTTGAATGACAAGCACAACCACACAAAGACGTCACATAAAAGTAGACCCAGCGAGCCAACAATAGAAAAGGCTGCATTAGCTCCAAGCATTTTGAACGCTATTCAATGAAACCATCTCTTCATAGAGCTAAAAGCTTCTCAATTCTGACAACACTATAGCCAGCAGATCTGTGGCTCCATAAATTATTCTGGGATCTCAAGCCAAAGATGCTCAGAATTCAAAAGGAGTGTGATAAATAATTCATAGGACTGTTGCTTAAATGGTTCACAGCACTGTCAAACTCAACTCCCGCTAAATCTCCCATGCCGCAAAGTATCACACACACACACACCCTTCAAAACAAACCTCCAACTGCGACATGCCATGTGGGGGCCGCTGTTAACATGCATCCCGGTGCTCATTATTTACCCGAGAATATGCACGGAGCGTACTGGACGTTTGAGAACTTTTAATAGAAAGCCAAGTGGGGCTCTTCTTGCTGCAGTGATGGTCAGGCTGTGATTTACACTGGCGGTCTCACTCTGCTAATGAGCTCCACTGGGCATGTTTGGATGGTAAGCCAAAGGAAATAAATTAATCTTTCACATGCCAGTTTACAGAGAGACTAATCTCTGGTAGAAACAAAGACTAAACCATTACGTCCACACAAAGACAGCTTTGCAGGCTGTCAGGTGCATGCCAGAGCAACAGAAGAGTTGACCTTATAAATCAGGAACATTTTGTGGGAGAGTAGGGATGCACGATATTCATTTTCAAGCATATACCGATAACATTCCAGCTTTGCAAGACCGATGCCAATATTCACTTTTTTTTTTTAAATGTAGATTTGACTGTAGTTTGTGCTCACTGAGAGGCAAGGAAGACTACCTGTGATGTGTCTTAAATAGTGTTGTCCCGTATCGGTAGCAAAATGTATTTTGATATTTTTCGGGTTTTTTCGTTACTTTTCTAAATAAAGGGCACCACAAAAATTGCAATATTGGCTTTATTTTAACAAAAGATCTTAGGGTGCATTAAACATATGTTTCTTATTGGAGTTAAGTCCTTAAATAAAATAGTGAACATACAAGACAACTTGTCTTTTAGTAGTAAGTAAGCAAACAAAGGCTCCCAATTTAGCTGCTGGCATATGCAGTAACATTTTGTGTCATTTTCCATTTTATTATTTTGTCAAAGTTATTAAGGACAAGTGGTAGAAAATGAATTATTAATTTACTGTTAATATCTGCTTACTTTCTCTTTTAACATGTTCTATCTACACTTCTGTTAAAATGTAATAATCACTTATTCTTCGGTTGTTTGATACTTTACATTAGTTTTGGATTATACCACAAATTTAGGTATCAATCCGATACCAAGTCGTTACAGGATCATCATTGGTCATATTCAAAGTCCTCATGTGTCCAGGGACATACAGTATTTCCTGAGTTTATAAACATAATATAAAAATTAAAAAAAACTAAAATAGATTTTGTGATGCTAAAAAATATCGATGTAATCATAGTAGTATCGACTAGATACGCTCCTGTACTTGGTATCATTACAGTGGATGTTAGGTGTAGATCCACACATGGTGTTTGTTTACCGGACCGGTACTTTTTAGAGGCGGTATAGTACAGAATATAATTCATTAGTATCGCGGTACTATACTAATACTGGTATACCGTACAACCCTAGTCCTAACCAAATATGACTACTAACATCACATTCATCAATCTATCAGTGTGTGCAGGAGTGTCTTGATCACGTGGTAATTTGCTGGAAAACAAATGTCCGAAAAATCGCAGCGGCTTTTAAGTACAAACAGTGGCTACAGGTGGTCTGCTGGACGACAGGGTCCAATGTCTTCAGCGATGGTGGGGGGCGGGGTCTTCTGAATTTCGGATATTGCAGCTGTCAAGTGTATCACTGATTCGGCTATACTGTTTTCTGGTACAGTGCCGTCTTGCTGCTGGGGTATCAATTCAGTTTGTCCAGGGGCTTTTCTGATTCATGGTTGACAATTTAGCCTGTTTGGACATAAACAAGGCGTGTTGGTTGTGGAAACCCAAACGAAGGAGAGCAGTTGCGGTCTCACCTGAGTGGGCGAGTCACGCCCCTGGCGCAGAGAACGCCGAGGCTACACTGTTTCCTAGCTTTCTCGAGCGTCGTCTTTCAATTTCAATGAGTAAAGAAGATTTCTTTGGACCTCGGGTTGTCTTTGGCAGGGTGTTTTTACTTTTCGGACAGAGCTGCAGTGAAAGCGGCCTATGACTTTTTTTTTTCATGGCTGGCTGTGGGCAGCTTCTTTGCCAGCGCAGGCGTTTCATGGGCTTTCGAGGTGGATGTTGGCGTTTGCTGGACTTTCGGTGCTGGTGACATTCCTCTGAAAGAGAAGAGTCCCAAATGACCCCGTTTGATTTCAGGGGAACTTTAGGACCTCCTTTGGGTTGGAAGTGCTTGATTTGTTAACACTAGGGTTTTACGGTATACCAGTATTAGTCATACATGCCAACCTTGAGACCTCCGAATTCGGGAGATGGGGGGGGGGGGGGGGGGGGTGTTTAGGTGGGCGGGTGGTTGGGGGGGCGTGGTTGATGTGGGGGGGGGGATTGGTTAGCGGGGAGTGTATATATTTTCAAGTATTTCTTATATACTGTATATATACAGTATATAATCCGTTCATGAATGAGTATATCCGTTCGGCCACCGTGTTTAATGGAGAAGTCTGATCTACAAAATTTGCAGGCAGCATACCCCTTCCTCTACGAGCTGTCCTGAATGAACTGAAATTATTTTTTCCAATTATTTTGGAACTTGCAAGCGTACTTCTTCTTCTTACTCGTCGTCGCCATGTCTCTTCTTCGTTCTTCTGCTTCGTCTCTGTTATGTTTTTGAACATTACTACTTGCCGTAGTTTTGAAGCAATGCATGATGGGAATCCGGATGTTGTGTGTCAGTGTATTAACGTGCCGGCTGGAATAAACACACGCTGAGAAATAGCTCCGTGCCTGCCTACTTTACGGGTTATAGATAAACCTATGGATAACGGAGACATATATAATAGTCTCCTTCTTGTTGTGTGTGCAGTTGTGCACTGAGCTCCAAAAGCCGTAGATATTATGTGACTGGGCCGGCACGCTGTTTGTATGGAGGAAAAGCGGACATGACGACAGGCTGTCCTCACTCAAGTGAGTGAGGACAGCATGCGGCTGTTAAGGGGTGAAGGTTTCAGGTGAGAGAGGACGATAAAGGCAGTGCCTTTAAGGCACACCCTCAATATTGTTGTCCGGGTGGAAATCGGGAGAAATTCGTGAGAATGGTGGCCCCGGGAGATTTTCGGGAGGGGCACTGAAATTCGGGAGTCTCCTGGGAAAATCGGGAGGGTTGGCAAGTATGGTATTAGTATAGTACCGCAATACTAATGAATCATATTTGGTACTATACCGGCTCTAAAAAGTACCGGTCCCCCACCCCTCCATCGTCGTCACGTTGTGTCATTGCTGTTTTTACGAGCAGAGGAGCATGTTCGGCAGCGCACAATCACGGAGTACTTACAAGCAGACACAGTGTGTGGACAGAAAAGGGAGAACAGACACATTTTGGCTTAAAAACTAACGTTAAAGGTGAAGCTTTAACACTGAAACGCCCTCAGGAAGAGTTAATTTAAGACATGGCTAGCTAGCTAGCGGCTAATGTCCATCCGCTGTCTGCAGTGTTGTAGCTACTTCTAAATCATTAATCCTTGTCTCCATGGCGACGAATAAAGTACGTTTCTTACAAGTATCATCCCTGCAGGACAAGGAATAGCTAAACATGCTTCACTACACAATGTAAACAAATGGCATTGGTGGATCTACACCTTACATCCACTGTAATGATACCAAATACAGGAGTGTATCTAGTCGATACTACTATGATTACATCAATATTTTTTGGCATCACAATATCTTCTTTTGTTTTTTTTAAATGTATATTATGTTTATAAACTCAGGAAATATGCCCCTGGACACATGAGGACTTTGAATATGACCAATGTATGATCCTGTAACTACTTGGTATCGGATTGATAACCAAATGTGTGGTATCATCCAAAACTAATGTAAAGCATCCAAACAACAGAATAATAAGTGATTATTACATTTTAATAGAAGTGTAGATAGAACATATTATAAGAGAAAGTAAGCAGATATTAACAGTAAATGAACAAGTAGATAAATAATTCATTTTCTACCACTTGTCCTTAATCATTTTGACAAAATAATAGAATGTAAAATGACACAATATGTTACTGCATATGTCAGCAGCTAAATTAGGAGCCTTTGTTTGATTAATTACTACTAAAAGACAAGTCTAGTATGTTGACTATTTTATTTAAAGACAAACTTGCAATAAGAAACATATGTTTAATGTACCCTAAGATTTGTTGTTAAAATAAAGCCAATAATGCAATTTTTTGTGGTGCCCTTTATTTAGAAAAGTATATTTTGGTATCCGAACACTAGTTAACAGTAAACCACCGACAGCATTGGTAATATTCCTCATGGGCGGGTTTACTTAAATTTTTTAAACGGTTATCAGTTAATTTTATTGTTATCAGATTTTTTGGTGTGGCATCATAAATACTATCCGTCCAATAATTATCATGCACCCCGGAAGTATAAGTAAATGCTTTATTTTAAAATTCAAACAAAGTCCATCAAGAGGCCTTTTTCCAACACAGGAACTTTAACAAGAAATGTGCCGTTTACCCGGGTAAAGAAAAAGAAGATTTAGTTCTTCAGAAACTTTTTAGACTTCTTTCCAGCAGGTTGGGACTCCTGGAAGGTTCCCGGAACCTATATTTTTCGAAGGTAGTATAGTGCCGTTTCCAATTGATTAGTACCGCGGTACTTTATTAGTACCGGTATAACGTACAACCCTAATTGTGAGTGTTGTGTACATGATACACGACACTCACAAATACATGACATGAACAATGGGCATGAAAATGCATATCCGGACGCTGCTGTAATTATCTTAAATGTTTTTAACGACTGTAATCTACGGCAATTAACTTACAAGAAATAACAGGAATATAAGAAACTTCACCAACAGTATCCAGTATGATATTACAGTCACACTGCTTGAATTTTTTGCTAATATGTTGCCGTTACGATTATAACTCACTGAAATAATATCGTCCCTGATTCATGTCAGCAATTACAAATTCTGAATCAAATCGCTGTTAAAACGAATCGGTCCACCCCAACTAATCACTGGACAAGACTGCAAGACTGCTGATTCTGTTGTAATCTGTAACCCAAACTCAAGCTTTCAATATATTAAGGTTATGGACAAACTGGCCTCAGATATCAATAATGACATACAGTGCATCCGGAAAGTATTAACAGCGCTTCACTTTTCCCACATTTTGTTATGTTACAGTCTTATTCCAAAATGGAATAAAATCATTTTGGCCTCAAATGCTACACACAATACCCCACAATGACAATGTGCAAAGTTTTTTTTTAAACTTTTTTCCAAATTTTTAAAAATAAAAAATGTTTTAAATTACATGTAAGTAAGTATTTGGAGCATTTGCTCAATACTTTGTTGATGCACTTTTGGCAGCAATTGCAGTCTCAAGTCTTTTTGAATACGATGCCACAAACTTGGCACACCTATCTTTGGGCAGTTTCACTCATTCCTCTTTGCAGCACCTCTCAAGTTCCATCAAGGTTGGATGGGAAGCGTTGTTTTTCATCCAGGATGTCTCTGTACATTGCTACATTCATCTTTCCCTCTATCCTGACCAGTCTCCCAGTTCCTGTCGCTGAAAAAACATCCCCACAGTATGATGCTGCCACCACCATGCTTCACTGTAGGGATGGTATTGGCCTGGTGATGAGCAGTGCCTGGTTTCCTCCAAACATGATGCCTGACATTCACCCCAAAGAGTTCAAACTTTGTTTCATCAGACCAGAGAATTCTGTTTTTCATGGTCTGAGAGTCTTTTTTACTAAGAAATGGCTTCCGTTTGGTTGGTGGATTGCTGCAGAGATGGTTGTCCTTCTGGAAGGTTCTCTTCTCTCTCCACAAAGGAATGCTGTAGCTCTAACAGAGTGACGATCGAGTTCTTGGTCACCTCCCCGACTAGACTAAGATGAATGCAGGAATGTACAGAGACATCCTGGATGAAAACCAACACTTCTCATCCAACGAGATGGAGCTTGAGAGGTGCCGCAAAGAGGAATGGGCGAAAGTACCCAAAAATAGGTGTGCCAAGCTTGTGGCATCGTATTCCAAAAGACTTGAGGCTGTAGTGGCTGCCAAATGTGCATCAACAAAATATTGAGCAGAGGCTGTAAATACTTATGTACATGTGATTTTTTAATTTATTTTTAATACATTGACAAAAAGTAAAAAAAAAAAACAAAAAACTTTTCACATAGTCATTATTGGGTATCCTGTGTAGAATTTTGAGGAAAATTGAAATATTCCAGTTTTAAATAAGGCTTTAACATGAACAAATGTGGAAAAGTGAAGTGCTGTGAATACTTCAGTTGCATTGTAATACAAATTTTGATTGGCAAAACATCCCATACTATTGATTAGTTACAAAAATTCCTTTAATCGATCAATGGCACCCACTCAAAGCGTCTATTGGACCTTGGAATGGCACACATCTTCATGAACTGCTTCTAGGACTCGACCATGAATCGTAACTGACTTGACTGTTTATGAAGAGAACTGTTGTATTTAGAAAACATGGATATAACTAGATATAACACATTGAAAACAGAAAGTAAACATACAGTACAGGCCAAAAGTTTGGACACACCTTCTCATTCAATGCGTTTTCTTTATTTTCATGACTATTTACACACACCTGTGAAGTGAAAACCATTTCACCTTGAAGCTCATCATGAGAATGCCATGAGTGTGCAAAGCAGTGATCAGAGCAAAGGGTGGCTATTTTGAAGAAACTAGAATATAAAACATGTTTTCAGTTATTTCACTTTTTTTTGTTAAGTACATAACTCCACATGTGTTCATTCATAGTTTTGATGCCTTCAGTCACAATCTACAATGTAAATAGTCATGAAAATAAAGAAAATGCATTGAATGAGGAGAAGGTGTGTCCAAACTTTTGGCCTGTACTTTATTTTTGTAAGAAACTGCCATAAGGTGGGAAAAGGGGTAGGTTTAAATAAGCTTTGCTTCTTCCTACTCCTTTTCGAGCATGTTGTAAAGAGAAAAGGAAAATTTGTGATGTAGCATATTGAAACTGCATTTATGTTCGAAATAAACTTCAACAAATCAAAAAATGTGGAGGGAAGTGAGTGTCTCCTTGGGCACAGCCAAAACCATAATTTAAATAGGGGGTGATCTTAGTAGATTACCCGCAACACGCACACTGATAATACTTGCCAATTTTATAGTTTGCAGACTTTGTTTAGCGTGTGGTATTTGGATCTTAGTCGATCAGGCCCCTAGTTTACATACAGCACATACACCTTGTATTCTCAGCTGCATTTTACATGTGTCAGTGAACTTTGTAGGATACCGCGACACATCGCTATATCACAATACTCTATTGTATCATGACTGTCGTGTTGTGATACTAAATCCTTGCCAATACACAGCCCTAATCCTAACCTTGACTATCCACTACAGTATGTAGCTTTGTCAGGCAACGGTCGGTTACATATTCTTTTGATGTTCTCCACACTATAGGAGCCACTATGAAGTGTATCCACCAATGTTGGAAACAGCTGAGCTAGTTGTTAAACTGGTAAAATGCTATCATACAAACAATCACGCTATGTATAGTTTTGTCAGTCTAAGACAGGGGTGTCCAAAGTGCGGCCCGGGGGCCATTTGCGGCCCGCAGGTAATTTTTTAACGGCCCCATGGCACATTCTAAAAATACGTTAAAAAAAAAATAAAAAACATAAAAAGTGGTATAAAAGAGCAAACAGGTGAAATTTAACAAGAAAATGTTGCATTGTTTACTCTAATAACACAAAGCTTCCATGTAGGCGGTTTCTTTCTTTAAAAAATAATAATTAATCAAAATCAATGTCATTATGAATTATTGACCTATTCAAGGCTCCATTTACTTCAAATTAAATATTCCACTTTGAGATATTTGGGGGGGAAAATGTTGCATAGTTTTTGGTTGCCGTTTAAAAAACAAAGTTTTTTAAAGAATGATAATGATAAATGGGTTATACTTGTATAGCGCTTTTCTACCTTCAAGGTACTCAAAGCGCTTTGACACTATTTCCACATTCACCCATTCACACACACATTCACACACTGATGGCGGGAGCTGCCATGCAAGGCGCTAACCAGCAGCCATCAGGAGCAAGGGTGAAGTGTCTTGCCCAAGGACACAACGGACGTGACTAGGATGGTTGAAGGTGGGGATTGAACCCCAGTAACCAGCAACACTCCGATTGCTGACACGGCCACTCTACCAACTTTGCCACGCCTAAAACGAACAAACAAAAAACAAAAACAACAATAAAACGTATAATTGACGGATAGATCTGAAGTTGATCTTGAGACTATTGTGGTAAAAGTAAAAAAAATGTTGGATTTATTTTTTTAAACTTTACTGAGCAGTACCCTTTTGGATCCCCAATAATTTTAGTGGGACTTTTTTTTTTTTAAAGTGTCATTGCTCAAAAAAATTATGAATTAAAATCAATATTGTTATGAGTTATTGACCTTTTTAAGACTCCAATTATTATATAATCTCAAATATTCCACTTTAAAATTTTATTGGGGAAAATATTGCATATTTTGTGTTTTTTTCCATTAAAAAACATGGTTTTCCTTGACAAAAATGGCATACAACTTAAATCTTTAAAAGCGTTATATTGACAGATAGACCTAATGTTGATCTAGAGATTTAAACCTTGAATAATAATAATAATAATAATAATAATAATAATACTAAATAATGACACATTTGTAATATTTTTTTGACCAAAACCTTTTGGGGATCAAGTCTGAGTGGAGGCCTAAATGTATCTTTTTTATACATATATTGTATTGGTTTTTAAAATAAAAAATATCAAAATGGCCCCCGCTTGCTTTGATTTTTCAGTGTGCGGCCCTCAGTGGAAAAAGTTTGGACACCCCTGGTCTAAGATAAACATCCTATTCGCTCACACTGAGGTAACTCCTTCTCACTCCATAAGCCGATTTCTCCCTCCAAGACAGAGGATAGTAGCTGTTGGTTTGTTTTTTTTCCGGGGTTTTTAAACACATGCTCCCATTAATTTCCCCACACAGGATTCACTCGAGCAGAGGGGCACACGCTGCGTTGCTGCAAAAACTGACAGCTTTTGTCGAGTGTGAATAATCTCAAGGATCCTGTTGTCTTTTTGTGGATGAGTGACGGGGCTGGCACCTGCATGTGTTTGCTTTCTTTAGTAAACAACATTTATTCAGCGTGACAATAACACATTGACAAGTGGTCATTGTGTGTGACGCGCGCGCACGTGTTCTGTATGTGTGAATATAGAAATGTGTGTTTATGTAGATTAAGGTGAAGGCCTAAACTTAATCTGACTGGATCTATCATCGACTAATGAACTCCACACACACCCACGCATACACAGATACGTGCCTACTGCCAGTGTGTGTGTTTGTGATGCGTGGGAGGCAGTAGCGTGTGTGCTGGAGCCCACAGTATCCCGCACGTGCCTGATTCTGGAGAATTTTGTGTATTTTGTTTTGCTACACTTAAAGGGGAAATGCACTTTCTTTGCAATTTTGCCCGTCGTTCACAATCATTATGAAAGACATGACGACGGATGGATTTTTTTTAATGCATTCTAAATATTAAATAAACATAAATAAAAATCTGCTTACAGCAAAGCCAATGAGAGCTCCATTATCCTGCCTATAAAATCCAATAAATAACCATTCACAAAGTGCCAACAATACTCAATTTACATTTTGTGACTTGAATAGTAACCAAGTATTAGTGATATTGTTATTACAAGCGCTAACACAGACTATTTATAGTGGCGAGGTGATCACTTCCGGGTGTGCCTATGTTTACATCATCGAGTGATCTACTGTTTCCTTGCTTCCTTGCTCCCTTGAAGTTTTTTGTAGATCATAAATCATGCCTCTCACCTGAAAAGTAGATGGTTGAGGATATAATCCGACAAGTTGGGACACTTTGACAGCCATTTAGGACTTGGAACTGGCGAGAACGACAAAAAAAGCAGTAATCAGTAATGATTAAAAAATAAGCAAACATTGTGATGCGTTTTTGAAATTAATGCTTAAAAAATATGTAAATATTAATTGTTATTATTAGAGATCAGTAAAGCAAATAAAACTAGATGTTTCAATCCCTTTGGTAAGTAGGAACAATCTTGACGGTAGCAGTCGGTGTGGAGTGGTGAAAGGGAGGGTAAGTATGTCATTGGGGTCTTCGGGTGGGCACCCTGCCTCATCGACGTTTCGTTGATTGAAGCCCACGACGTCTCCAGAGGGCTCAACGATGTACCTAGCGTCCCAGGTACAGCCCCCTCCATGCCATACCCTCCATATCCTGTCGGACTCTGCATGGCAGGGTCATCCTTTTCCCTGAGTCAGGCCTAAGCCTGACCGCATTTTACTGCCCAATTGGGGTCCTTGAGGATAAGGCTTAAGTCTATGTTGATGGTTTCCCACTCCTTGCTGTTAGACTTTGGCCATTTCACCAACGGCTTACGTCCTTGCATGTTTTCCTTTTTGCGGTGTACTGGGTATGGTCTTGGACTGGTGGTTCTGCCTGAAGCTTCCTCCTCATCCTGCGGGGTGCTGATGCTCTGCGGACTGTGGGTTTCTTCCTGCCGCTGAGTTTCATCCGACTGATTTAACCTTCTTCTTAACAGAAGCCGGTCAATGCTGGGCCCTGGGTTAGGGGTTTTCAGGCATTTCTTCCGTCCTTGGTGAACTTTAAGACCATGGGTTGATGTTACTTTAGCCCATCCACACACACACGTCTGAAGAACATGTCCAACTGCTGGTTTCTCAAGAGTATTACTACTACCTTCATTCATTGTCGTGTCCATTCCAAGGGTCGTCAGCTGCACTTTCACAACAGTCACTGGGTTTTTCTTCCAGAAGATCAGTAAAGCAAATAGAACTAGATGTTTCAATCCCTTTGGTAAGTAGGAACAATCTTGACGGTAGCAGTCGGTGTGGGGTGGTGAAAGGGAGGGTAAGTATGTCATTGGGGTCTTCGGGTGGGCACCCTGCTTCATCGATGTTTTGTTGATTGAAGCCCACGACGTCTCCAGAGGGCTCAACAATGTACCTAGCGTCCCAGGTACACCCCCCTCCATGCCATACCCTCCATATCCTGTCGGACTCTGCATTATCGGCCGATAAATGCTTCAAAATGTAATATCGGAAATTATCGGTATCGTTTTTTTATTATCTGTACCGTTTTTATTTAATTTTTTTTATTAAATCAACATAAAAAACACAAGATACACTTACAATTAGTGCACCAACCCATAAAACCTCCCTTCCCCATTCACACTCATTCACACAAAAGGGTTGTTTCTTTCTGTTATTAATATTCTGGTTCCTACATTATATATCAATATATATCAATACAGTCTGCAAGGGATACAGTCCGTAAACACACATGATTGTGTGTGCTTCTGGTCCACTAACCTTTAACAGTTAATTTTACTAATTTTCATTAATTACTACTTTCTATTTAACTATTTTTATATTGTTTTACTTTCTTTTTTATTCAAGAAAATGTTTTTAATTTATTTATCTTATTTTATTTATTTTTTTATTTAAAAAAGGACCTTATCTTCACCATACCTCATTGTCCAAATTAGGCATAATAATGTGTTAATTCCAAGACTGTATATATCAGTATCGGTTGATATCGGTATCTGTAATTAAAGAGTTGGACAATATCGGAATATCGACAAAAAGTCATTATCGGACATCCCTAGTTATTATAAATGTCCCTGTTACTACATTACATATATACTTACATCATGTATATAAAACCCTAATAGAGGTGTTTGGATTTTTCAGGGGCTCTATATGCAGAATTGAATGGCTCCCATTGGCTCCCTTGTAAGCGGACTTTTGATGGCATTTATTTAATATTTAGAATGCATTAGAGAAAAAAAATCCATCCGTCTTTATTTCTTTTGTAATAATTGTGAACGATAGGCAAAATTCCAAAGAAAGTGCAGTTCCCCTTTAAGGGCTAACAAACATGTCAAGCACAAAGCAATATTTTATGTTTGTTTCTTTTTTTTAAACAGAATAAAATAAGATAAATTGTAATCTATTATAATATGTTTTATCTAATTGTCTGTAAGGCGGATGGACACATAACAGGTAATAAGCTTCGTAAAAGGACATCAAAGTTATAAGGTCAACAAACTGGAGAAATAATACAATGAAAACAAACCCTATCAAGTGATACTTCATATTAAAGGCTATGATGAGGTTTATTTTAGTTATGTCATTATTTTGTCAATGCCACCCATTAGCATTTCTTTTTTAAACTGAAAAAGTCAATAATCTCCTCCTTGAATTGAACACCCAAAGTAAAATGCAGAGTAACATTACTAGTTGATTTTTTCTCATTTATCTTGTGTTGTCTTTTTTCCGCAGTGTGTATTTATCCCACTCATCAAGGAGGGCAACACAACAAAAATAAAGAAATTATTGTGAAAATGTTAAGAAACATTACAAGATTATTTTTTATTACAGTAAATACACATTTTGTATAATTTGAATTATAATATTAATATACATATTTTCAATTTTAACACTTTAGATGTCTTGTTTTTAGTGCAGATTACCAACACTACAATAATATATTTTTAGAAGCATTTTACCCTTTAATATAAAGACAGACATTATTATATTAGATTTTGCAGGTGTACCCAATAGAGCGTCCAATAGTTGCTTAGCAAAATCCCTCTACCACACAATTGCACTAAGGAAGGAAGTTTGCTTGAGGGCTTGTCTTAGGGCGACATACCTGGACAGAGCAGGTCGGAATGTGGACACATTCTGTTCTCGTCAAGCCAAACATTGCACAAGCCAAGAATGTGGGTTGGTGAGCAGTCATGAGGTGACAAACTCCAAGCAAAGGTGGAATGACCTTTTTTTTCCTTTGTTGAAATTATTATTATCCGCATTTTTGTGTCCCATGCTCTCTTTCTTTGTTGTCTCCCGCCCAATCATCAGCGCTGTCGCTCCCTCCGTCTGACCTTTTCAGCGATACAGTCTTAAACGGGTGATTGACAGGAATGAGCCCAGGGGACTTGAAACCAAACAAATGAATGGATACGAGTCTGGGGGAACGCAGAGTGAAGGGCATTTTATCATATCGCCTCATCATGATGCTCAACTAATTCTGTATTGCCCTTTGAAAATGTCTTACTTCATTCAAAAACAATGAACCCAAGCAGAAAATAGGAACTAGGTATTTTTAAAATACTGTGGTACCACATCCCGAGAGTTCCCTAACTTAAGTGTTTTGAGATCAGAACTGTCTCTCGGCTAATTGGTATGCTTTGCGTTGCAAGCAAAAAATTTGAGTTACAGGCATCTTCTTCATTAGTTGGCATAGTGAACGTCATGGTGAACCCCGTTAGATTTGCCCAAAACATCAGGTCTTACTCGCTAGCATTAGCTTATTGCTCGAAATTGAAATAACTTTGTTTTCCAAGTGGAAGAAAGTGAATATGAAGGTCAGTACTGTGAAGAAGGAGTACCGTAGATCAGTGGTCCCCAACCACCGGGCCGCACAAGAAATGTAAAAAAAAAATAGATATATATATATATATATGTATATATATATATTTTTTTTTTTAAAAATCAACATAAAAAACACAATATATACATTATATATCAATATAGATCAATACAGTCTGCATGGATACAGTCCATAAGCACACATGATTGTATTTCTTTATGGAAAAAAAAGAAAAAGAAAAAAAAAAAAGCCTGCATGGTAGCTTTGTGTCAACATTGCAACTTTTTCTAGTTAGATTTCACCTCATTCCACTTGTTTAAATGTTTTTTTAATTTTTGCAATAGCATTTCCAGAATGTGTGGCGGGCCGGTATACAATTAGCTGCGGGCCGCAAATGGCCCCCGGGCCGCACTTTGGACACCCCTGATGTAGAGCAATCCCAACTTTGCCCTGCGTCCCAGGCCTGCATTGTCAGTCCTATTGTACCAGCTGCGAGATTCCAGTCTCTCCAGCAACAATGGGAAGCGGAGACATCAGAGGCAAAAATCCGAGCGATGCCACTGCGATAAGGAAGTCTGCAGGAGGTGCACTATTTACAGACAATGCTTTGTCCTACGGCATGCCAATCATTTCCCTTTTTGCCCTGATCGCTTGCTTTGGAGGTATGAACTCATTGTTTAGGTTTGTCCTTTTATGGGGGGGCCTCAGCACACATGCTGTGATGACAAATAGGATCATATATGGCAATGACAGGCCGGAAAAGTACGTACCAGCGCTAATATTACTTTAAACATTGCCTATTGTTTTCTATCATACGATTATATGAAGGCTCAAAGTATTCCCAATAGTAGGACATATTGGATAGGATATCAAACAAAAATGACAATATTTCATTAATCTGCTTGGGGAGTATATACAGTATTTAGTAGGGCTGTGAATCTTTGGGTGTCCCACGATTCGATTCAATATCAATTCCTGGGGTCACGATTCGATTCAAAATCAATTTTTTTTTAATTCAACACGATTCTCGATTCAAAAACGATTTTTTTCCCGATTCAAAACGATTCTCTATTCATCCAATACATAGGATTTCAGCAGGATCTACCCCAGTCTGCTGACATGCAAGCAGAGTAGTAGATTTTTGTAAAAAGCTTTTATAATTGTAAAGGACAATGTTTTATCAACTGATTGCAATAATGTCAATTTGTTTTAACTATTAAATGAACCAAAAATATGACTTATTTTATCTTTGTGAAAATATTGGACACAGTGTGTTGTTAAGCTTATGAGATGCGATGCAAGTGTAAGCCACTGTGACACTATTGTTCTTTTTTTAATTTTTTTATAAATGTGTGATGATAATGTCATTGAGGGATTTTTAATCACTGCTATGTTGAAATTGTAACTAATATTGATACTGTTGTTGATAATATTCATTTTTGTTTCACTAATTTTGGTTTGTTCTGTGTCGTGTTTGTGTCTCCTCTCAATTGCTCTGTTTATTGCAGTTCTGAGTGTTGCTGGGTCTAGTTTGGTTTTGGAATTGGATTGCATTGTTATGGTATTGCCGTGTATTGTTTTGTTGGATTGATTAATTAAAAAAAATACTTTAAAAAAAAAAAAATTAAAAAAAAAAAAATCGATTTTTTAAAAATGAGAATTGATTCTGAATCGCACAACGTGATAATCGAGATTTGAATTCAAATCTATTTTTTCCCACACCCCTAGTATTTAGCATTATAGAACTGTATATTATAAGCCATTATTTCAAACATGCTGTACATTCTGTGAAAGCAAAAACAATACATATTATCATTATTATTATTATTTTAAAATTTAAAATAATTTGGCTATCTACAGTAATAGGTCAGAACATGCTTAAAGAGAATATGATAACAGTTTAAAAAAAAGTACACTGTTGGCTTCTACTTTTCTTCCTTTTGTAGATGAACAACATAATTTTACTAAACAAATTCATGAGTAAACAATAGTTTGTTTTTATTCAACAGTTGTCCATCAACATGCTGAAGAAATGCATCATTTTCTAGTGGTCGTTGCATACGATTTTATGAAACGAAAAGTCACATTTATATTGTACCTCTTTTAATTAAAATGCATTACTTTTACATGCTACGGATTTCTCGCTTTTCCCTTAATGCTACATGTCAACTGCAGTAAAGTGTATTTATATTGTCTCCGCACTGACCTACGCTCACATATTGTCTTGTCGTCGATGCCTGAAGCCCACTTTGTCCCTTATTGTCCACTTCCTGCACAGCAGGGCAGCTGCTTCCTGTCTGGCGCCACAACGATGAGCAACCGCCGCCCGCCTTCAGCATTTCCAAAACAGCAAGGCTTGAGGGGGTGTGGTTAAAAAAGAGACATGACACCATGGATGAATTAGTAGAGTTTGAGTGGCATTCTCAAACAACAGTGTGATACTTGCCTTGAGGGGGAGGGGAAGGAGTGGCCTGTGGAAATATAAACAAAAATCATATATTATAATGAATATTATACAGAAGACTGTACCTTATTATGTATGTGTACCTTGTTTAACAACCATTTAACGCACCTCTCATCTTTTTTAATTGCCTCGGTCCAAGGTGCCTGTATCAGCCGCCAGACAAGAATTCCGGATGCTGCGGGAAAGCCAGGAGAGAGGGAAGAAATACAGTATATCAAAGTCTGGTTTTTTTGTACAGTGTAAGAGAGCTGGAGAGGCAGAAAGTGAGCAGGGGGCTTTGTGCAAGGAAAAAAATAGAAAAAGATGAATAGAGAAAGAAGAGAGAGCGATGGAGATCCGACATGAAGGGAGTAACTGTGCATATAAAGAGCATTGAATATTAGCCCCCAGTGGGTCTCCACAGGGAATGTGACCTGCTTTCTCTCCCGTCCATATATAACACATAGTCACATACATTACCATTCACTACCGAGTCTTTATAGATGCTAATGTAAATGATTCATCATATAAATGTGTGGATTATTTCCATCAAGAGCGCCCGACTGCAGCTGGGATAGGCTCCAGCCCCCCATGACCCATAGAAGGACAAGCGGTAAAAAATGGATGGATCGAATGATGGATGAATGAAATTGAGAATTAAAGTATTTTACTTGTATGTGCAATCCCCAATCACAGAACTCAATTCAATTGATATACAGTGTATTGTACTTTTAAAAGTCTGTCTTTGGCAAAAAACAAATATTGTTAAGAAGGAACAAAGGAAAACAAAAAAAACTTGATCAATAATGCAATGTAATGTAATAGTGAATCATTTTAGGATTTTGTACGAAAAAGACAATAAATACCAAAAGAAAAATGCATTGTAGTTTGTTTTTGAATGTAAACATTACTCTCTCTTCATTGAAGACTGGAACACTCAGAAATGTCATTGAACTAACCCCAAATTATTATTTAGTGTTAAATCATTGCAATAATAATTTCCAATAACTTTCAATGTAGTATATATTAAACATTTTTTCATTGTATTTTATGAATATATACAGGTATATATATATATATTTTTTTTAATTCGGTCATTCTAATGATCCTTTTTTTTTTTGCTTACCAGCATTCCTCTGTGGAGAGAGGAAAACCTTCCAGAAGGACAACCATCTCCGCAGAAATCCACCAATCAGGCCTGAGTGGCCAGCAGATAAGGTACTGTAAAAAAAGCTTGTACAGTCAAAACAAATTGCATAATTAATCTAAGTGTGTGCATGATTGAGAATTTTGTGATTAATCACATGAAGTGAAGTGAAATTAATTATATTTATATAGCACTTTTTCTCTAGTGACTCAAAGCGCTTTTACATAGTGAAACTCAATATCTAAGTTACATTTAAACCAGTGTGGGTGGCACTGGGAGCAGGTGGGTAAAGTGTCTTGCCCAAGGACACAACGGCAGTGACTAGGATGGCGGAAGCGGGGATCGAACCTGGAACCCTCAAGTTGCTGGCACGGCCACTCTACCAACCGAGCTATACCGCCCCCTGAGTTAACATGAGTTAAAGGCCTACTGAAACCCACTACTACCGACCACGCAGTCTGATAGTTTATATATCAATGATGAAAGCTTAACATTGCAACACATGCCAATACGGCCGGGTTAACTTATAAAGTGCAATTTTAAATTTCCCGCTACACTTCCGGTTGAAAACGTCTAGATATGATGACGTATGCGCGTGACGGAATCAGTTGATACGGAAGATATGATGACGTATGCGCGTGACGGAATCAGTTGATACGGAAGTATTGGTACCCCATTGAATACAATACAAAAAAGCTTTGTTTTCATCGCAAAATTCCACAGTATTCTGGACATCTGTGTTGGTGAATCTTTTGCAATTTGTTTAATGAATAATGGAGACTGCAAAGAAGAAAGTTGTAGGTGGGATCGGTGTATTAGCGGCGGACTACAGCAACACAACCAGAGATGGATAGCAGACGCGCTAGCCGCCGAACTCACCTTAACTTCCTCCGTCTCGCCGACCGCATCTGTGATCGGGTGAAGTCCTTCATCGCACCGTCGATCGCTGGAACGCAGGTGAGCACGGGTGTTGATGAGCAGATGAGGGCTGGCTGGCGTAGGTGGATAGCTAATGATTTTAGCATAGCTCTGTGAGGTCCGGTTGCTAAGTTAGCTTCAATGGCGTCGTTAGCAACAGCATTGTTAAGCTTCGCCAGGCTGGAAAGCATTAACCGTGTATTTACATGTCCCTGGTTTAATAGTATTGTTGATCTTCTGTCTATCCTTCCAGTCAGGGATTTATTTATTTTGTTTCTATATGCAGTTAAGCTCAATGCTATCTCGTTAGCTCCGTAGCTAAAGTGTTTCGTCGATGTATTGTCGTGGAGATAAAAGTCACTGTGAATGTCCATTTCGCGTTCTCGACTCTCATTTTCAAGAGGATATAGCAGAGGTGGGACAAAGTCATTGCTTTGCAAGTCACAAGTAAGTCTCAAGTCTTTGCCCTCAAGTCTCTAGTCAAGTCCCGAGTCAAGACAGGCAAGTCCCGAGTCAAGTCCAAAGTCAAGACTGGAAAGTCTCAAGTCAAGTCACAAGTCCTGCATTTTGAGTTTTGAGTCCTTTCAAGTCCTTTTAACCACAGATTAATATTTTTACACAGATTGTGTATGCTTTTAAAACGCTGTATTTATTTATTAAAACAAGTGCATTTGAAATAGCAAGAAAAAAAATAGTACTGACATTGCAATTCATAATAGCACTATTAACCAGTCATTTTAATAGTTTAAACAATTTTAAACATTTAACTCATTCCTTTACAGAATAAACACATTTGCAAAAACAAGTGCAGCTGTACTTATTTGTACAAAAGTGTTAACATTGTATTTCCATGGCATATTGCATTGTAACTAGTTCCACAGCAGTTTCTATTCTGTTCTTACCTTATCTCATTGATCTCATCTCATACTGTATGTGTGTTTATGTGTGCGTACACATGAAAAACATAACACATACATGAACATAACAATGAACAGAGTTGTACTTTTTAGATGTCAGGGCCCTATGCAATATGTACACATATTCTTAATATAGTATACATTTTAACT
This sequence comes from Entelurus aequoreus, assembly GCF_033978785.1. Taxonomy (NCBI): domain Eukaryota; kingdom Metazoa; phylum Chordata; class Actinopteri; order Syngnathiformes; family Syngnathidae; genus Entelurus; species Entelurus aequoreus. The sequence goes on from NC_084734.1 coordinate 35,051,708, forward strand.
GACCTTTATTTGACTGTTTGTCTTTTTGTAGGTGGCTAAAATACGCAGCGCTGCTGACCGCCGTCTAACGTTATGTTACTGTGTGTGATACATTGACTAACGTAACGTTAAGTGTAGGTACCTCATGCAACCCTGCTTAAAAAAAATCACTTGATAAAAAGTATGAATAAGGTAGCAAACTGCAGTGGACGCAACATATTGCCGTGTTTGCAATGACGTTATAACCATAGATATCTTATAAGTAGACGCAGTATTGGTTGCTGTGACGCGAGCAATTTGCATCTTGAAGTGGTGATGAGGAGCCGGCGAGCAGCCTAAACTGACAGTTGACAGGTAGAAAACAAAGATGGTGTTCAGCGTTTTCCTGCTCAAATGAGCGGACTGTTGAAAATAGGAATCGGGGGATTACTTTTCACAAGTAAGATTTAACATTAATGTACTATTGGTACTATTGGTTGTATTTTATGAAAATAACATTACCACAGAGTTGAGAAGGAGCAAAGATCTTCAATATTTGTATGTGAAAATCACAAATAAATCTTCTGGGGGAGGATGACGCCCCTACAGGGGTTTGGTTTACAAACTTTCAGCCCCACCTAAAACAAAATTCACCAGCCGCCACTGATTATGGTGCATTCTCATTTTAGGCAAAATATAAGACAATACTTTCTTAACAGTATAATTGTAACCAGGAATAAGTCTTCAAGTAACAATATTCAAATACTAACATTGTTGGGTAAGACAGCATTTGGTTTTATTCTGAATCCAGTGAAACAGATTGGTGGTTTTAGCTGATATAAAGACTTTCAGGTGTTTATATATGTTCAAGTATTTGGCAGACGCTTTTATCCAAAGCGAAATACATACAAAATACATATATAACAATCACTGTAAACATGATCATTTAAGGGAAGAATGTAATACAAAATATCAATACAAAGTGTCAAGACAGAATAAACTCTCTGCTGCTGCAGCAACAGAGATACGGTCTATAAGATATATAGATATTTAATGTATTCATACATTGTTTATGTAGGATATACGCATGTATATATAACGTAATCATATTGTTTCTTCAACTCAAAAATAGCTGACCGTTTTTTTCCCCCTTCTCTGGGCTTATATTCCCAGTTTTGATCTCGGACGTCTGGTCACTTATAGCATATAAGAATATTATATTACTGTTAAGCAAACTATGAATAATAAAATATGTGTCCTTTATCATAGCTACACGTATGACAAAAAAGCGCGTGAAAATGAGTGGTATTCAGTGAGGTAAAATGAATTAAATGCACTGACAGTTCATTGCTCCTGCCAAATGAATTGCAGTGAGTGGAGCGGATCACCACTCCAAGATGGCGGCCCCGCGTCTCGTCTGCGCCAGTAGGCAGTAGCCCTTGATGCTGCGTCTACTTATAAGATGTCTATGGTTATAACGTTAGCAGTGAGTTTACAGCCTCACTGATTTAACTACACAGCAAATAAAAGTCATGTTACTTAGCCAATAAACGTTAGCTTACATTCAAAACTTACCCTTCTTTGTGCAACTTCAAATGTCGAACGAAGTTGGAAGTTGCTGCGTCTCCGGCTGTAATATTCGAACTGCGTAATTTGCATACGGCAATTCGTTTTTTGTTGACCAAGTCGTAGTTTTTATACCCGAACGAAACCAACTTTGGTATAAATCTTTCTCACTGGCGCGTTGTGTGACAACTCTTGTTCATTGGTTGTCCTGCAATTTGATTGGCTGAATGCTGTGTGATGAAAACAATGTAGATCTAATTTGATTGGCTGTTGTACTGAGAGCACACACGCTGACACGCAGCACACACGCTGATAGACAGACACGTACAAAATGAAAGCTACGGAGCGCTCCCAAATAACTTTTTAAGCTTTAGGTTTTGGGGAAAGTAGCAAGTCATGTCAAGTCAAAAGGCTCAAGTCCAAGTGAAGTCACAAGTCATTGATGTTAAAGTCTAAGTCGAGTTGCAAGTCTCTTTACATTTTGTCAAGTCGAGTCTAAAGTCATCAAATTCATGACTCGAGTCTGACTCGAGTCCAAGTCATGTGACTCGAGTCCACACCTCTGGGATATAGTATCCGAGGTGGTTTAAAATACAAATCCGTGATCCAAAAAAGAAAAAGGAGAGAGTGTGGAATCCAATGAGCCAGCTTGTACCTAAGTTACGGTCAGAGCGAAAAAAGATATGTCTTGCACTGCATTCTAGTCCTTCACTCTAATGTTCCTCATCCACGAATCTTTCATCCTTGCTCAAATTAATGGGGTAATTGTCGCTTTCTCGGTCCGAATCGCTCTAGCTGCATTGAAAAAAATAGGAAAATGTGAGGAGCTGTCACGCCAATTTTCTTCCCATTACAAAAACCTTCCTACCCCCCATTTACTTCCGGGGTCATTTCCGCTTACGTCATTTCCTCTTACGTCATTGACAGCGATCGATAGCATTTCGTTTGACTCTTTTTTATAATACAGCGTTAACAAAACGTCTGTATTAATCGGGCAAGTATTAATCTGACAAATTAACTTGAGGATATTCCTGACTGCACATTTGACTCGTGGACATATGCGGAAATGAATAACAGTGTACAATAAGTTATCTCATTATCAATCAACATTATCAAACTTTATTAAAACTAAATTTATTCGTTACATTCAGTTTTTTTTAGTTCTCTGTGTAAGTGAACTAAATTAAAATGACATTTATGTGCACATATGTACCTCAGTGAAGTCAGATGACCCGTGGTCAGACAAACGACAATATTTAGAATAAGAACATAAAAAAAAAAGAAAAACCTTGGGTATTTCTTCAAGACTTTAAGATGAGGCAAAAAACTGCAATGTAAAAATAAGTTAATTCATTATCAAACTTTATTAAAACTAAATGTATTCGTCAAATTCAGTTTTTTTTAGTTCTCTGTGTAAGTGAACTAAATTAAAATGACATTTATGTGCACATATGTACCTCAGTGAAGTCAGATGACCCGTGGTCAGACAAACGACAATATTTAGAATAAGAACATAAAAATAAAGAAAAACTTTGGGTATTTCTTCAAGACTTTAAAATGAGACAAGAAACTGCAATGTAAAATTATTTTTTATTGTTTACAAATGTTTTGTTCCAAACATTGCACGAGCTGCACTTAAAGAATGGGGAACACAGATAAAGGACAAAGCGTCAATTATAATCACAAGTGGTGGTCACCTCAGAAGTAGACATGTTATAGTGAAAAGCTCTTAAACCACATCAAGGTACAAACCAATAAAGGTTATTAGATTATTATTTTTGAACCAGTTATTTTTTCCCCCAGCTTACATATTTCTCCAATCATTTTTTTTTATGGAGCAACATAGGTATGATACAAATTATTCACTTTTGTGTCATGGCATACCAGTACTGTATTCAGTTATTCTTTGATGACGCAGTCGATGGCCTGGACTGAGTTTCTGGATACCCTAAAGACTGGCTGAAGAATGCCCTGCAATAGGCCGCTCGCCTTGTCTGTCCAATAACAGAACCTCTGGCCATGCCTTTGGGGAAATTGAAGAAAAGCTCTTCAGATTACAGTTACTAATCCATCCATCCATCCATTTTCTACAGCTTGTCCCTTTTTGGGGTCGCGGGGGGTCGCTGTAGCCTATCTCAGCTGCATTCGGGCGGAAGGCAGGGTACACCCTGGACAAGTCGCCACCTCATCGCAGGCAGTTACTAATCATGATAAACAATACAGCAGATATTTCAAGAAGTTGTCCTACCCTTCAATGCCAAAGCGCTCCATTAGAAGGACACACCACCAACGCCGGATTGACTGCATGTCCAGCTAGAGCAGATATAACAATGAGTTCATTATTTTTACCTCTCAGAGCCGCTTATTTTGAAATCTTTTAAATATCTAAATACTTACCACACTGTAGTGAAAAGTAGTGTCCGTACAGAGCCAGAGGGAGTACTAAAAATAGAAAATAGTAATTTTTCTGAGCACATGTAATAATTGTGTAATGAAAAAAATATTTCTCTACTTTGTAATAATCAACTAAATTGATGAAAAGAGCCGTCAACATCAATACTGGAAATGTTATAGATAGGAATATCTCTGGAAGCAATAATTGCAACCAAACATTTTTGTAATTTGATACTGTGTTTCACATCATTGTGGGGGAAGTTTAGCCTACTCTTCTTCTTTAAAAATGCTCAACTTACCATGAGCATGAAAACACCACAGTCATTGCCCGAGGTCTGGCGTGGGATCTCCTGGTAATACACATTAGCACCATGAAAATGTATACAGCCTTTGGGTTTACTACAAGAAATGTATATTTTATAGAGTAAACCTATTACCTGCATGTCTTTTCCAGTGAGCTCACTCCAGCTTCCTGGGACAATGTGCTGCGCAATGCTCCTGCAGTAAAAAAGCCAAATGTGAATAAAATAAAATGCAATTAGCCACTTGGCATATTAAAACATGAAGACAAATTGTAAATAAAAAAGTGAAAATTCTATTAGAACACTGCCAAAGCATTAACAAAATATCGTTTCACCAGTACTGGTCCATGACTCTGTGGTTGGGGACCCCTGTAGCACACCACTGGAACATGGCTAGAATGGGAACATAGCCGAAAGAAGAACATGTCTAAAACATGAGGATAGCGGGGAACGGAAAGATGACTAGAACAGAACCATAGCCAAAACCAGAACATGGCTGGAACAAAAATTGGCCAAAATGGAACTGTGGCCAGGATTATTATAGCGGGGAAGGGAAAGATGACTAGAACAGAACCATAGCCAAAACCAGAACATGGCTGGAACAAAAAGTGGCCAAAATGGAGCTCGTCTATGAATTAAATGAACTCGTATTGCGAGGTACCACTGTGTAACGAGCACTCATTTTGATTTGACCTACATAGAGCTAAATAAAAACAAACCACCTACCTCCGTAAACATCCGTGCCTCTCGACCAAACATCAGGCGGAATGGGGAGTACCTGGTCGATGCCTGTACACAGGTGTTATGGGGATACACTATCTCCCTGAGCTTGTCCTCCCACTTCTCATGTTGGCCCCTGATGGTCTTCCCAATAGCCACTTTAATGGATTGGTTCGTCCTCTCATCAAGCCCATTGGTCTGGGGGTGGTATGCTGACGGAACCCGATTTCCTTCACATTGGCTGCTGTCTTTTTTGGGAATGTTCTTGCTTCAACCCATTTGGTGAAATAATCGGTTAAAGTGAGACAATATCTGTTCCCCTTAGACGACTTTTTCACAGGTCCAAAAAGGTCCACACCTAGAGCATGAATTCCAGTTCTCAGTTTAGCAAATATTTGAATGTGGACTGAGTTTTTGTATAGTTGTGCGTGAAAAGGTGAGGGATGTGTGAATAAAGCCACTCACCAACCATGTACCAAGGTGATACGACATTGATGGGCTTCAGCTCAGGCGCCTCGGTCTTTAATTTTTCAAAGCGCTGGCAGTCAGGACATGTGCGCACCTAAAAGCAGTAATAAAGGGAAACATATTGTAGATATGATTTGATTCCACAACACTTTGCGACCTACTACTAACTACTAACCTGAGTGTTTCAACTAAAAATAAAAATTAAAAGCAAATATCTTCCTTCTAGGAGCTTGCTTACCCAATCCAATGTGTCCTGTGTGATGGACCGCCAATAAAACCGGGGAGCAATCTTCGCTTGCATCCTCCGTGGTCCAAAATGGCCTGCATGGGCTTCGGTTAACACAGCCACTTTCTCCTCCTCTGTCCAAATGACCCTTCTGTTCCCATGGTACAGGACCTCTTCTACACAGGACAGCAGCACACACAATATTGTAGTGAAATGGTTTCAACAATAATGTTGATTTAAAGTACAGACATTTAACATTATTATATATTAATTAATATTAGTGAAATGGTTTCAACAATACTGTTGATTTAAAGTACAGACATTTAACATTATTATATATTAATTAATATTAGTGAAATGGTTTCAACAATAATGTTGATTTAAAGTACAGACATTTAACATTATTATATATTAATTAATATTAGTGAAATGGTTTCAACAATAATGTTGATTTAAAGTACAGACATTTAACATTATTATATATTAATTAATATTAGTGAAATGGTTTCAACAATAATGTTGATTTAAAGTAGTACAGACATTTAACAGTATTATATATGAATTAATATTTTTTGCACATTACCACGAAGACAGAAGTTCGCAGCAGCGGCCCTAACACTCCGCTTTAAATGTTGCGAAGCCTGCTGGTGTTTGACATAAGTCCCCTGGGACAGATAAAGACGAATATCATCCAGTGACACCACCATTTTCAGGAGATTTGGATTTATCGATCGCTGTCAATGACGTAAGAGGAAATGACGTAAGTAAGCGGAAATGACACCGGAAGTAAATGGGGGGTAGGAAGGTTTTTGTAATGGGAAGAAAATTGGCGTGACAGAGCCTTTCAATTGACTATGTCACGCTACTTCCGGTAGGGGCAAAGCTTTTTTTTTATCAGATACCAAAAGTTGCGATCTTTATCGTCGTTGTTCTCTACTAAATCCTTTCAGCAAAAATATGGCAATATCGCGAAAAATTTTATAAATTTAATGAATATTATATGCATTTAAAAGCCTACTAAAATGAGATTCTCTTATTTAAACGGGGATAGCAGATCCATTCTATGTGTCATAATTGATAATTTCGCGAAATTGCCATATTTTTGCTGAAAGGATTTAGTAGAGAACAACAACGATAAAGTTCACAACTTTTGGTCGCTGATAAAAAAAGCCTTGACTGTACTGGAAGTAGCGTGACGTCACAGGTTGAAAGGCTTCTCACATTTCCCCATTGTTTACACCAGCAGCGAGAGTGATTCGAACCAAGAAAGCGACCCCATTAATTTGAGCGAGGACGAAAGATTTGTGGATGAGGCACGTGAGAGTGAAGGACTAGAGTGCAGTGCAGGACGTATCTTTTTTCGCTCTGACCGTAACTTAGGTACAAGCTGGCTCATTGGATTCCACACTTTCTCCTTTTTCTATTGTGGATCACGGATTTGTATTTTAAACCACCTCGGATACTATATCCTCTTGAAAATGTCGAGAACGCGAAATGGACATTCACAGTTACTTTTATCTCCACGACAATACATCGGTGAAGCTCTTTAGCTACTGAGCTAATGTGATAGCATCGTGCTTAAATGCAGATAGAAACAAAAGAAATAAGCCCCTGACTGGAAGGATAGACAGAAGATCAACAATAATACTAACAGGAGACACCGAACCAAACACTGGACCTGTAACTACACAGTTAATGCTGTGCCGCCTGTCGAAGCCTAGCAATGCTGTTACTAACGACGCCATTGAAGCTAACTTAGCTACGGGACCTCGTCAGAGCTATGATAAAAACATTAGCGCTCCACCTACGCCAGCCCTCATCTGCTCATCAACACCCGTGCTCACCTGCGTTCCAGCGATCGACGGCGCGACGAAGGACTTCACCCGATCATCGATGCGGTCGGCGGCTAGCGACGGATAGCGCGTCTGCTATCCAAACCAAAGTCTTCCTGGTTGTGTTGCTGCAGCCAGCCGCTAATACACTGATCCCACCTACAGCTTTCTTCTTTGCAGTCTCCATTGTTCATTAAACAAATTGCAAAAGATTCACCAACACAGATGTCCAGAATACTGTGGAATTTTGCGATGAAAACAGAGCTGTTTGTATTGTGATACAATGTGTCTGAATACTTCCGTTTCAACAATTGACGTCACGCACAAACGTCATCATACATAGACGTTTTCAACCGGAAGTTCCTCTGGAAATTTAAAATTGTACTTTATAAGTTAACCCGGCCGTATTGGCATGTGTTGCAATGTTAAGATTTCATCATTGATATATAAACTATCAGACTGCGTGGCCGGTAGTAGTGGGTTTCAGTAGGCCTTTAACTTGTTAATTTTGACAACCCTAGTATTTTCCCCCTTCATTGAAAGAGGCAGGGTGTAACGTTCAAAACACATTGGAAAGTCAGCGCCCTCTAGGCTTCATGTAAAGGTTGCAAACAGCCCCTTTAAAGGAGAACTGCACTTTTTTTTGGAATGGTGTCTATCGTTCACAATCATTATGAGAGACAAGAACACGTGTCTCTTTTTTAAAATAATTTTAAAGATGATAACGCTTGGAAGATGCGGCTAATGAGAGTCACCATTGTAGCCTTCAAAGCCCTCTAAAACAACTTCAAAATCCTGCAGCAATGTTTTATATACTTAGACTTAGACTTCCCTTTATTGTGAATCAAATTTGAAGTGCTTTGTAGTGCAAGATAAAAGAGCAGTACATATAGTACAGTATATACACACTACAAGTCTATATATAATGTAATAACAGACATGTTCATAACAGTATGTAATATGTACAATATTTACCGTATTTTAGTCATTTTAATCATTTCCGGGACTGATTTATTCAGCGCATTGATTTCTGTTTCAACAACAGTGCATGTCTGACTTCTGGCAACATGTGTTTTCCTACTTCCAGAATCAAACACGAATGTGTTTTCTAATCATGACAGACATACATTCACACTCACATTCACACACTAGGGCCTATTTAGTGTAGCCAATCAACCTATCCCCAGGTGCATGTCTTTGGAGGTGGAAGGAAGCCGGAGTACCCGGAGGGAACCCACGCAGAACATGCAAACTCCACACAGAAAGATCCAGAGCCCAGGATCGAACCCAGGACCTTTGTATTGTGAGGCACACACACTAACCCCTGTACCACCGTGCTGCCTTTATACTTTTTACTTTTTGAAGCTAAATATACTGCTGCTTATAGAAGCCAGCACGAAGGAAGAGTGCCACGTTGGAGCAGACGAAAGCAGGGAGAGGGAGATGAAAGCAAATTTGACTCCAAAAATATGGAATTTGGAGACAATTTATTTTGACATAAATGGATTGCTTACCCAAAATCAATAGGAAACGTCCCCGGCCAGCTGGACCAGACAAGCAACTGTCCATTGAATGAGTCACTTTAATATCGATCATGATACACGCAGCACACCATACATGTTAGTACAACTACAGCTGTGTACAAACAAAACAGGAAATTTGGGCTAATACTTTACAGACACTGTAATATGATTGTTCATGTTTTTCCAGGTGTCATATCACATTGCGTTGTGTATTACAAACTCAAACGCGTTTCGTGTTGTTGTAGAAGCTAGCTTATCTCTTGCCGTAGCTAGCTTTTACAGATAATACCAAAGCACGCCGATAAATTACTATGATAGAAAAAAGTTCCTCAGTGTTCGTTCTTACATTAACAATGTCGGTACAGCTTGGTTATTATAAAGGTTACGGAACGTAAATGAAGTATTGCTGATGGTTTTTGAATGCATTTTTAAAAAGTGATCTTGACGTAGAATTGATTGCTCCCATTAGCTGCATTGCTAGCCACCAAGAACGAGCCGATTTTTATGTTAAAAAGTGAAAAACATTTTAAAAAAATGGTTGTCTTGTGGTCTGTTATGATTGTGAAAGATAAGCAAAATGCCAAAAAAAAGTGAAGTTCCCCTTTAAGGTAACAGATTTGGTTCCTACGTAAGCAAAACACAGACTGTCATGAGTTTGTTATCATGAAATTATAATGTTACTATTTTGTAATTATTACGACCAATTTACTTTGCAGCACCGTAGCACAGGTCCATTGTAAACCAAGTCTGGGTACTAGTCCACCACTCTAATTGAAGGACGCAGGTGGTTTTTAGTTCATAGTGACCTTTTACAACAAACATAAAACGAAAGCAAACAATTTGTCCTAATGGACTTGAGTTCACTTTGTTCCATCCTGCACTTAACTTCCTCTTTAGGGATATAAAAAATACAAAGTATATTTCCTGCGTGTGCCTCCTTTGAAGAGTGAACAAAAGAGGAGAGTTTCTGCTGAGGGGAAAGAGAGAGATGTCACTGAATGTTTGAACGGAAAGTTTCAAAGCGGGAGACTCGCCACGCATACACACTTTTGGAGTAACACGGAAAGACGTTCCACTCGGCCACATTGCAGGGAATATTAAACAAAAGAAAAGACTGTTAAAAAGAATATTTATGACAAGGCGGCCAAAGGTCAGCAAGCAAACTCTCTCAAGAAACGGCTTTGTAAAGTTAGCAGGAAGCTAACATGATGAATTCATTATAAATGAATTACATTTGTCATCAACCTGAAGAGAAAAAAGCTTGTTTTTAATAAAGTCAGAACATTTTAATAGTTATGTGTTTGTAAATGTATGTGTATATAAAGTAAATATATGTACCAACAACAATAATTCATATTTATATAAGTTAAGTTAAAGTACCACACTAAGTGTGATGAAATTTGTCCTCTGCATTTGACCCATCCCCTTGTTCACCCCCTGGGACGTGAGGGGAGCAGTGAGCAGCAGCGGTGGCCGCGCCCGGGAATCATTTTGTTGATTTAACCCCCAATTCCAACCCTTGATGCTGCTCCCATTTGTATAGTCTTTGGTATGACTCGGCCGGGGTTTGAACTCACGACCTACCGATCTCAGGGCGAACACTCTAACCACAAGGCCACTGAGCAGATATACATATTTAATATGTTATTATAGTGGTGTGCCAATACACTCATTTTACAAGATGATACATGATATGTTCATGAGAATGAGATGAGACAAGATTTTAAATTTGTTTGGGAGCTGCTCAGAATTCCTGACAGCACGTCTGCTTTTTTAGAAAACTAACTGTGACAATGTGACTGCACCACAAAACAATGCAGGTGCACTTTGAAGTTTGCATGCATGACCGACGCATGAGCTTTTAACTGTTAAAAACTAAAAATGAAAAATTATAAAGTTAACATCAAGTAAATATTGTAACGACCTGCTGAAGTTGATGTTGTGTTCTTGAGTGAGTGAGATTTAGAATTCCCAGTGTTGTGAACGTAGCACGCCTGTAAGATGATTGGCGAAGAAGGAGGAAGTGTTGTTGTGGAAATGAGGAGGAGGATAGACGTGTGTGTGGAAGGAACAAGATAAGTTGAGCTGTGTTATTATAGGTTGCTCAATAAAAGTTAAAAAAGAGCGTCAGACTTGGTGTGCACTTCTTCTGGACGCTACAATTGGTGTCAGAAGTCAAACTTTGCGCATACTGAGCTGCTTGTGTGCTCAGCCTGCTATGTCATCGGGACGTACGTGCCACGATGTTTCCTGGCGACTTTGTCAAGATGGAACGGGAGGGAAAGGACATTGATTGGGGGCTTAAGGTGCCGGCAGCTACTGCAGATGTATGTGTAAATCCTGGACGTGAGGAGCTTGCCGCGAAGAGAGAGAGAGGGAGGAATGAGAGAGGCAGCATCTACAGGTGCAGCGCACGCTGCTCGGCATGGGGGAATTCCGCCCTCAATGAAGACTCCCAGGTTTGATGGCAAGGCGAACTGGGAGGCATTTCATGCCCAATTTGAACTGTTAGCACAGGCTGGAAGATGGTCTTCAGAAGAAATGTCCCTCCAGCTTGCAATGTGTCTCACTCGTGATGCCTTGTCAAGCCTGCTGCTACTGAGCCCAGCAGAGAGAAGTGATTATGGAGCTCTTGTTGGGGCTCTGAAGAGGAGATTTGGACTGTGCTCAGCAGATAGCCTATTACGCTCAGAGCTCTGCAGTCGTCAGCAGCGGCCAGGAGAGTCACTAAGGGACCTGGCTAACGACATCGAGGGACTGGTCCACCGCACCTATGCTCACATGCCTGCAGCCATCCAGGGGGAGCTAGCCCGCGATCACTTCCTCCAGGCCCTTTTACCAGCTGACTTGCGTGTTCAGACACTCCTGGCCCACCCCACTTCCCTCCAGGCAGCCCTTGAGCTGGCTACAGAGAGAGAGATGCTGTGCACCAGTGCTCAAAGGGTTGTGCTTGGTGATACACCCCGGGTGAAGGAACAAAAGGGACCAGACCTGGTGCCGGGGGACCCAGCGTGGATGGAGTCGCTGACCCAGTTGGTTCGGGCAGCCACCCTACGTGACGACCGACGCTCAAGACAGCGTGTTAAGACATGTTGGAGCTGTGGGGAGGCCGAACACTTTATTCGTGATTGCCCACATACCCCAGTCAATAAGGGAAACGGGGCAGGGACCGTATAGATGGGACAATACTGGCCCCTAAGAATATGTCCCAACGTCACCCCAAGGAGGACACAGTACAGGGTGTTCCAGAGAGGGGGGTACAGGCAGTGGGCGGAAAATATCGCCAGCCAGAACACCTCGTGGTAATTGGACAAACCTGGGTAGGGAACTGTTGGTACGCTCCTATGACTGTGGGGGGGATACGTTGCACGGCATTAGTGGACACAGGGTCCTCTGCAACAATAATAAAGCCAGGAGTGGTGCAAAGAGGGGTTGCCATTTTGCCCATCTTAGTAAAGCTTCAGACAGTCACCGGAGAGAAGACTCCAATGGTCGGGGAAGTTGCGGTGACTCTGGGGGTGGGGAACACATCTGTTCAGCACCCGGTGTGGGTTGCTAATCTAGAAGACTGCATTCTTGGGGTGGATCTGCTTGGAGCACTGGACTGTGTCATCGACGCCAAGAGGGGTACCCTCACCTTCCCAGATGGGCATGTTATCCAGATGTGCAGACAGCCCCCTCATTCAAGCTGTTCTGTTAGCCACAGCGTCACATTAGCGGCCAAAAAGACAGTTAACCCGGTTGTCGATCCTGCTACTTTTCCACAGATGGCTATGCTGCAGACCCCTGTTATGGATGCTGTACCACTTGACAATGGGGAAAGAATTGCGGTTGTGAGAGAGGTCTGGAGGAAAAACTGTGATGGATTGACTCCGAGTGAACAACAACAGCTGTGGCAACTCTTGCTAGATTACAAGCACTGTTTTTCGCTCTCTGAAGATGATGTCGGCCAGACAGACCTCATCCATCACAATATTGACACAGGGGACGCCCACCCAATCAGGATGAGACCTAGACGGCTTCCACTGGCCCGTCAGGCCGCAGCTGATAAGGTCCTACAAGAGATGCAACGTGCTGGACTTATTGAGCCCTCTACGAGTCCCTGGGCATCGCCGGTTGTAATGGTCCCAAAGAAGGGGGTGAATGAGTGGCGCTTCTGTGTCGACTTCAGACCCTTGAACAAGGTGACGAAAAAAGACTCCTACCCCCTTCCTCGTATCGACGAGGCCTTGGATGTGGTGGCCGAGTCCTCCTGGTTTTCATCCCTCGACCTGCGCAGTGGCTATTGGCAAGTCCCCCTTACCCTCGACGCCAGACCCAAGACAGCTTTCATTACCACGACGGGCCTGTGGCAGTTTAGGGTGCTTCCGTTTGGTCTTTGCAACGCACCTGCCACTTTCGAGAGACTTATGGACAAGGTACTCGATGGCATTTCCCGTCAAGAGTGTGTTGTGTACCTTGATGACATCTTGGTTCATGGTGGGTCCTTTGAAGCAGCCATAGCAGGTCTCAAGCGTGTGCTGGAGCGGATGAAGGCAGCAGGCTTAAAACTACACCCCCAGAAGTGCTGCTTTTTGAGACGGGAGGTCACGTTCCTGGGACACAGAGTTAGAGGAGGCGGGGTGGGCATCGTACCTGAGAAGGTGCACGCTGTGGAGGAGTGGCCCACTCCGAGGTCGGTGCATGAGCTGAAGAGTTTCCTGGGCTTGGCGTCATATTACAGGCGGTTTGTGAAAGGGTTCTCCTGCATCGCTGCTAGCCTGTTCCGGTTGCTACAAAAGGGCGAGTCATTTACCTGGACTGAAGAGTGTCAGACAGCATTCAGCTCGCTGCAGAGAGCTCTTGAGGAGGCTCCCATCCTCTCCCCACCTAACTCCAGTCTCCCCTTTGTATTGGACACTGATGCCAGCAATGTTGGCTCCGGAGCGGTGCTGTCACAGGTGACACCTGAAGGCGAGAAGGTGATTGCCTACCATAGCAGGACATTTAACAAGGCCGAACGACGCTATTGTGTGACCTGGCGGGAGCTACTTGCTGTAGTCACTGCTGTCCGCCACTTTAATAATACCTGGGCGGACTTAATTTTACAGTCAGAACCGACCACGCCACTTTACAGTGGCTTATGTCCTTCAAAGAGCCTGAAGGCCAGCTGGCGCACTGGATTGAAGAGCTACAGGCATACGACTTCACCGTGGCCCATAGGCCAGGAGCACAACATGGCAATGCTGATGCACTCTCTCGCCGGCCCTGCTACGTAACTAACTGCCAATATTGTGAGAAAAAGGACACACTGGAAGGGCTCCATCCAAATGTGTTGTGTGCGGTGGTGGATGCAAGGGGGCCAACCGGTGGACAGCTGCAGCCACCCATCAAGGCAGTGGAGTGGGAGCTTGAACAAGAGGAGGACAGTGACATTAGGCCACTTCGCGCATGGGTGGCTGGTGAGCAGCGACCACAGTGGGAGGAGATTACCATGCTCTCACGCGCTACAAAAGGCCTCTGGTCAATGTTTGAAGCCCTGCGTCTGTCAGATGGTGTGCTACAAAGAGGCTGGAGAGAACCAGCCACAGGGGAGACCCGCTGGCAAGTGGTGGTGCCAAAAACTTTGAGAGAGTCGGTCCTACAAGCGGTGCACGGGGCTCCGGGATCTGGGCACTTTGGTATCTCTAAGACCCTAAGCCGCCTCCGCCAAGCCTTTTACTGGGGTCAACACAGAAGAGATGTGGTTGACTATTGCGAGTGTCATATAATTTCTGACCTTTTGACCTATATTTCTTGTCTTTTAAGAATGTCCGCTCATTTTCAATTCTCTTCTATTTTGTGCCATTGAATGGACCAGTTGTGGGACAAAGGTGAATATGGAGTTATGCCAACCTGTCTACAGAATGTTTAGATTTTCCAAATATGACTGAGAGATACAAGGTTGTTTTGGAACAGACAAACCAAAACAAAACAATCATGACGCACTAGATAAAAAAAGTGACGCACGAGATAAAAAACAGTGACGCACAAGAGACATATAAAAAATGGCAGAAGACCGGAACTCGACAGTGATTTTGGCTTGTGTGTGTCTTGTGTGCTCTGGAGTACATTGTGTCTGCTTGCACGGACAACTTAATTCAACCTGCACTTCTGATAATGGGTAAATAAATTTGTTGTACTAAACTACTTTTGTTGCCTGCTTAAGCTTCGGACAATCCACTACACAAATTGGCGTCACGAACAAGATGGCCCAGAAGCTACAGGTCGACAGCCGCTCCCGCTCTCTCTGTCAGGCAGACAGTGTGTTGCACGCGCACATCACAAGGTAAGCAGTTTGCTTTAAAGTGTAAACATTTTCTGCCTGGAGAGAGCCGGATCGATAAGGCTAATTGCTGAATCTATTTTTGATAAAAGATAGGTTTAGTCAGGTTCTCCAAAAACAACCTGGAATGGGGTAAATTATGGTTGGATTGAGTTGTTTTATATGTGATCATTTGTCTGTGTGTTTGTTGAAAACTTGTGATTTCTTGTTTTTAGCTATAAGGGGATTGTTAATAGAATTATTGGTGGTTTGGAGTGTTTTTGAAGCATAGACGATGTGAGACGAAAAATTTCTTTTAACCTCTTCATCCTCTGTCGTTGTTGGCAGAGGATGCTTTTTTCTGCAGGTACATTAGGTTAGCCGGAGTTGGACACAGCGAAATTTAAGGCAAGGTTGGCTAACTGGTGTGACATTTGGCCCACACAAATTTATGACGTCTATGAAGGTCCTACGTATCTGTCTATGTGGAAACTGCAGTTGGGTAAAAAGCCTGATATAAGGTGATCATTCAGTGACTCCGGTAAAAGAGATCAACTGAGCCAAGTTGTCACGAATTTGGAAATTTGCTGCAGTATAGATGGATAGAGTTAAGGGCTCCATATGGTAAAGCCTTGGTGAAACTATATGGACTGACCAGACACGATGTACTGTAGGATTGTTGGGTGATTCCTGGTGATTCTACAGCGCCTTAGGCCGATTATCCGTGTTGGTCAGGAAGGATAACGCAGGTGCTGCTCCAATGAAACGGGTTAATCGCCGTTGTATGAGCAATGATGGAACCTGGTTTTTGTGATATGAGACGGCCGATTCCACAAAAGCACGCGTGCATTAGTTGTTTATATTTGTCCGGACATGGGGTGGTATTGTAATTTATAAATGTGTGTGTATAATGATGAATGCTGAAATGTGTGTGTATTGAGTGAGTCAGTTTATGTTGGTACATTTAGATATATGCATAATTTAATAACTTTTGTGTAGCACCTGGTTTCTTATCTGGTTTAATTCCCCCCCTTCCTTTCCCCCCCCCCCTTCTTTCACGCTTTTTCTCACAGCCCCGCTATCTGTAAAAGTTGGGAAATTGTCCAAAATGTGTGTGCTTGTGAGAAAATAGACAAAGTTATGTACAGAAAACATATGAGGGAATGATCCATCCATATAATTATCTTCTTCCGCTTATCAAGAGGTTGGATCGCGGAGGCAGCAGCCTAAGCAGGGAAGCCCAGTACTCCCCCTCTTTGGCGCTGCGAGCGAATTCCAGTCATTTGAATTTGTTTTTAACTGTGCTGGTGATTGTGACTGTGCGATATTATAGTTGTAAGAAGGCATTTAAACTATAAATACGGAAAAAAGGCACTCGCTCTCTGGTAAATTCTCTGTGTGTGAGTGCGTGTGTGACGCATATAAAAAAAAAAAGGAGTCTCAGCTGGGAGACATTTTGAGATAAGAGTGTGTCATTGTGACGAGGCTGTGTGAGTGACAGCTGCGTGAAAACGTGGTTCGAAGAGGTGTGACACAGCTAGGTTAGCATTGAGCTAGGTTAGCATTGAGCTAGGTTAGCATTGAGTTAGCAAAGCATTGGATTAGTTTAGCTTTGAGCTAGGTTTAAAGAATACATAAATAAATAAATAAAAAACTATATATATATATATATAGTGGACAGCTGTACTCAATCTGAAGAGAAGGCTGACAGGTTGGTTTTGATAATAAGAAAAATAAAATATACTGTATATGAATAAATAAACATTTAAATATCAATACATACATTTGGACTGGGACATTGAAGCATTGTTAAATTCATTAGTCATTAATTATGTGTGTAATATACTGTATTGAACAGCCTTGTTGCTTATCTGATCCATCCAGTTCCTGTGTGGAAGTTGAGACAAGCACACACGCACGCACATCATAGATTAGAACACATTGTAGCTTTGAATTAATAATGATATAGCAAACACATTAAATAAAATTGAATTAAATTTAATAAAGGTAAAATGATTATTTAATTATATTGACATTTTAATTATTTCAAGAATAATCACGATGAAGTAAAATTTTAATCTATATTCCAAAACTTCTAAAAAACATCTGTGCAAACTGTGAAACATGTAGTCTGAAGAAGTACAGATAAGAGTCGCCAACACTCAGCGCCTTAGTCAAAACAAAACGTAGAGAAGCGTTAAACAAATTCTAATCAGAAGGAAGACAGACCAAAAAATGAGAACTTAAGTAAACGGACAGCAAGTAAACCAGAAATAATAATGTAAATAAATAACAAAGAAAGCAAATTTCTATGTGACATTGGTGCATGTAGAATTACATGTAGAGAATAAAACAAAATGGAAACAACTGTCTGCAAGATAAGCATGACGTCATGAATTGTGCTCGGGTTGACAATAGATAGATAGATGAACAGATAACACGTTATTGATTCCTTCAGGAGAGTTCCCTCAGGAAGAAGAAGTAAAAAGTAAACAGTAACTAATAAGGGTATAAATGGAAACAAAATAGAAAAATATTACAAGGAGAATAAAAATAGAACAGTAAAATAAGAGAAACTAGGCATTAACGACCATTATATAAAAAAGTATTGCACTGTTATTGTTTTGCATTCCCTGTTATCCTAGCCCTCCCAAAGAGGAGTTGTACAGTCTAATGATGTGTGGGACAAAGGATTCTTTATAGTCTAAACCAGTAGTTCTCGAAGGAGGGTATGGTGTTTCCGCCCGGACAAAAAGGGGGGGTACCTGAGATTTTAAATATTTTAAAATAGCGACAATTCAAAATCCTTTATAAATATAATTATAGAAGAATAATTCTTCAACAAAATAAATATTTAGAATTAAGTTCACGAGCCCAGATGGATCTCTATTACAATATCCAAAGAAGGTTGATGATTGATTATATGTATAGAAATCTTTATTATAATTTAATCACTTGTTTAATTTTTAAAACTTTTTAGTTATTCTTATATATATTTTTTTGTCCAAATAAGTCAAGTAAGACCACAACAAATGAGCAATATGGTGCACTGTTATACAATTTAATAAATCAAAAATTGATGACATTATGCTGTATTTTATTTCTTTATTTTACTGGGAAAAAAGGTTGAAACCCACCGCCCTAAATCATATCTAAAGCTAAAATTATTTTATAAGACTGATTATTTTGGATTATTGTGTTTGTATTGTGAGAGAAGGAGAGAGGGTGAGAGAGAGAGGAAGAGAGAGCAGGTGAAGGAAGATTGAGGGTGAAGAGGATGGTTTGAGAAAATATGGGAAAAGGATGTTTATAACCTTACGTTATGTGAATGGTTTCTAGGAGAACAGACAATAGAAACATTGTGTGAAGTGTAAGGAAGAGATGGATACAGGATGTTGTTTGTAAAGGAAAACGAAAGTGAAGAAAAGATGAGAAAGTGACAAATGAAGGTATTCGTAAATGGTATGCTGTTGATTGTGGTTAGCTGCAAGTTTGTTTATTTGTTTGAGTGAAATGGGAAGAAATCAATAGGAATAATTACATGCAAAATGGAATAAAACTATGAGTGCGATAGATAATGAATTAATAAATGAAATAAGTTTATTTTGGTCATATAATCAACCATCAACCAATTTGTGTGAGCAGTTTAACAGTACAGATTAGACATATTAACAATCATACACATTTACACACAGAAAGAAAAGAAAAGAAAAAGAATGACCGAAAAAGGAATAGGCGGAAGCCAAAGCTTATATTGACCTATCCTATACATTCACTGGACATTAAATTACCTGGAACATCAACGTTAAAAGATGAAAGTATTTGTTACTATATTTTATAATGTTCAAAAAACTTTACTTTTCAAGGGTCTCTTAAACCATAACAAAAAACTACATGTGTTCAGCTCATCACTGAGGATGGTCCATCATTTAACTCCTAGAACTGAATTACATTTGTATTTTTTTTATTTTATTTTTTGACCTATTTCAAAAATCAATATCCCCCGTAAATTATAGTTTTCTCCTCATAATGTAAATAAGCTAAGAATACAAACTGGAAGGCTGTTGTTCTTTACTCTGAAACATAATTGCCATTGTTTTAAAATTAAATTATCTGAACATTTAACACATTATGACTTATAAAAAATTGATTGGTATGATCATAATAATAATGCTTTGTGTATCATTGAAATGAGCCTTTTAAGTTTAAGTATTGGGTCTATATTTCTTCTATAAACATTTCCCCAAACTTCAAAACAATATTACATATGGAAAAATAAATGAATAATATAACATGTGCAGACATTTCTTATTCAGCATGTGTTTAACTTTATACCGAATAGCAATGGATTTGGATATTTTTCTTTAATATGTTCAATATGTGGCTTCCAACATAATATCAATTATTATTCTCAAGAAGTTAGTTCATATACTCTGTCAAGTTACTCTTTCTGGTAAAGATTTAGTCTTATTAATTTCTACATATTGAGATCTATTACTTACAATAACTACTTAACCACTGTTGTGAAACACTTTTAATTTATGGGAGTATTGGGATAGGATTGAGGAAGATGTCTGCTGTGGTGGTGGTTAGTTTGGGAATTAATTTAATAAAAGTAACTTTAAAGTGCAGTCTGACATTTTTAGTTTGGAGTAATTTATATTTTTAATTAGACATTGCATTCCACCATACGTCTGGGAGGTGGCCTTGAGAGGTGTTTGTGCTGCGATATCAGGACAGCTGGCACAAAACAATGTGTGTGTGTGCATGTTGTGACTAGTGTGAAAGAGAAGATGGAAAAACGAGAATAAAAAAAAAACATTCTGCCTGTAGCATGACGTACAGCTTGCTCGCGCCTACTGATAGACAAATGATAGTTTAAATTAACTTATAGATAATCTTTAAGTGAATTAAAAGGGTACTTAAATACACATGAAGTAGTACGTATAATCTTTGAATTAGGGTTATTGATTAACATTTAATGGGATAGTTAAGACTGTGATTTTAAAACGTGATATGCAAAATTAAACTAACCGAGAGGATATGAAAACGATGGGTGTACATGTTTTGAGTTCCAAATTCTGGAGGAAAAAAAACCTCAACAAAACGTAAAACCATACAGACGGACTTGGGTGGTAGCTGCCGTTGCCCTAGGTCAAGCGAGGGTGGAAAGGATATGCAGCCGGGGGACTGCCAACTTCTCTGAACAAGACAAGCTCCAAAGTGTAGCCAGAACATGCTCACAAAAAATACAGGTGTGACAGCAGGACGAACAGCAGGATACAAACAGACCCCTGCTGGACATAAGTGTCAACGGACAATGTTCAACACAATCTTTGAAGCATTCCTTTGTGGTCAACCTGCACACACCTTGTAATGACCTGCTTACGAACTGTGCCCTGACAATTCAATACCGCACAGAAGGAACTTCCTGATGTTGCCTGACAGCACGACATCAGCTGACAACTACTGGGGACGCCTCCCAGGAACGAATGGAGGACGGGGACTGCTCCAACTGTCCTAGCACTGGCTGACTGAGGTGCGTCCGTGTGTCCTGCCACCCAAACCGCCAAAGTGTATGATCACCAATTAGACGACTCATAATAGGAGCCTTTTGACTCTTATATATGGTGGGACTCAAGGTATGGCCGCTCATGTGAACTATCCTTACAACAATTAGCATGGTATAAGATGGACAATTGCTGTCCCACATTGTTCCCTCTGTCCTGCCTACGAAACCAAAAATTTAGGTCAAATGATAAAACAGGGCGTAGTTGCCGCTGATTGAACCGATACGCTAATACCACATTTTTAATTATTTCGGTTGTCTGTTAAAAACAAAGCTATTGGTTGCAATTTGGACACTCCTGCTGTAGGCTACAAGGAGCTAGCAGCTACACAACAGCTGAGCTAAAATAAAATTTAAGCATATCAAAAAATTGTAGTTGCTTATTACATACACAAAGTCGCTTAGAGACAGAAGTCTGTAGAAAGTATTCAGTAACAAACGTGTCCGCATTATTAAACTTTCTACCACAGGAAACATACTGAACAAATACAGCAGTTACTGTCAGACTCTAATCCGGATTACCTTGTCTATCAGAGACATGGTTAAAACCCACAACACCTTTCGTTCTAATTAATGTCCCGGGGGACAAGATTACAGAAAAGACAGATCGAGTGACAAAGGGGGGAGGAATTATGATTTATGAAAGGGAAAACATTAAAAGTAGATCAATTTGAGTATGTTGAAATTAAAATCACATTTTCCTCAGAAATGTATTTCAAGGTAATTGTAGTATACCGACCGACCACAGCTAAAGACATTTTTCTTGATTCATTTTCAGACATCCTCAAACAGCATAGTATGAAAGAAGTAACGTCATGGGGGACGTTAATCTGGACTGGTTAAATAAGACGCGTAGAAAGAAACTTAAGGATATTATAAATGGCTTCTAGAATGATACAAAGGATAAGCAGCCCTACTAGAATTACAATTGGATGACAAAAATCAAAGAGATCATCTGTAAATACACTAATACAAAACCAGAAAGAAGAGTGCTAAAATAAAAATACCTTGGATTAATAAAACAATTTGGATTCTAATAAAGACATCGGGACTCAGCTCTCAAAAGAGCAATTAAAACAGGTCTAAATACAGATCGTATGATTTTAAAAGTTTGGAGGAACAAAGTTACAATGTTTATGCGGAAGTCTAAGGCTGACTTTCACTTATAGTTAATCAAAGCTGCAAAAGGGAACATTAGAAAGTTATGGAAAACCAGATACAAACTTACGGAAAGAGAGCAAACAAGAAACAACACTATAACATTCAATATCAATGGCGCTACTATCGCAGACAGTCTGGACATAAGTAATAATTTTAATGAACATTTTATCCAGTCTGTACAAACCCTGAATAAAAAGTCCCTCAAAATCAGTGCAAATAAGTGTCATTTATTCAGGATGCACTCATTTTAGAATTAACAAATGAAACAAAGTTAAACAAAATCTTCACTGCATTATCAGACTCACGATCTAGAGATATATATATGGGTTGGACACTATATTCCTAAAAACATATAAGGATTGTATTATTACTCGTATAACAACAATTGATAAATAAATCAATAACGGAAAACACTTTCCCTACCACGTCGAGAAACTGCTACTATAATTAAATCCATAAAGCAGGAAATAAAGAAGACCAGAACATGTACAGACCAATTAGCCTTCTCCCCGTTATAGCAAAAGGAATAGAAAATTTGAAGTTAAAAAGTGGCTTTGGAGCAATCAAGGCTGCTCACACGGTCGCTAAGAGGGGCATTATGTTGACACATCAACTTAATGTGTAGTATATTTATCCATGAGAGCATTTTGTTGTAAATTGTGAGGTATGGCTGTTAAAATCTTGGTTGTTGTTACGAATGATGACAGATGTGAACAAGAGCATGTATTGTCTTTGTGTGATGATGTAAATAAGGTGTGGTTGTATTGTATATTAAGAATGTGTTCATGAAGGGGCATTTTATGACTTTCCTAAATTTGATTACATGCTAGAGTATGATTATTTTTTGATTAATTATTGATTATTATGAATGTATATATTTATTATGATTAATTGGTGTCATAATTTTATTGCTTGATTTTTGGATCCCTTTAATTTAGGTAGCCAGGGACTGCAGATGGAGAGTAGCTATTTAGATATAATCTGGTACAGAACACATCTGTTTCTGAACTTAATGTTTCTGTGCATTGTCCCATCATAGATAGACTAAATTAAATACAACTATTTAGTGAATTATTGAGGCCACAATAATTCACTAGGTGTTGTAAAATATCAAAGTTGCAGTGACAATTGCAGTGGTTGGCGGAAGCAACCCCAACCTCAAAGGAGGGTGCCAATTCAGTAATTAAATGTTTTGTGAATTATCTAATATCCCGACATGGTTTCCCCAAAAAGATTAGGTCAAACAACGGCACCTATTTTAAGAAAACAGGTTATCGTCTTTAGTCACAAGATCAGCACTTCTCAGGACCAGCAGCTTCCTAGGAAGGTGGAAAGACCATGAGACCAAAATGGTATGTTTGCAAAATGTAGAATTTGTGTGCCAGTTCCTCTGTGCAGATTTGAGGATGAAAGCAGCCACTCCAGATTCCCTTGCACTCGCTAAGAGGGGCACGGTCAAAGCCGATCCAGGACCAACACCCGATACCTGACTGGAAGGAACCGAGAGGAGAGACAACACCTTGCCAGCGATGACGAGAGCGACTAAGGTTGCCAGCCAATATGTGTCCGTCGGGACTCCAGCAGCTGTGGAAGGAGGCCCTGAAGCAAGCCGAGGGCCTGGACCAAAGCCCCACGCCCCATACTCTGCCCCAGCCTTCCTCAAAGCCCCCACAGCTCCAACTCTACCTGAGTTTTCCCCAAAGCGGCCAGCGCGCACACGCCATTGCACAGTCTGCCCAATGGACTGAACCACACCCCAAGAAGAGACAGAGACAGACTGTTTGAGTGGATCTCTTTCTTCACCAAGGCAGCCAAAAGCCTAACGAGGTGTCGGCAGGCCACCAGCCTGAGGCACCACCGAGCCATCTATACGAGCACTAATCGAACATGGACTCATACGAAATTCAGTTGTGTGTTCAAAATCAATTGGTAATTAACAATATTGGTAACTACATTCATTGCAAATGCCGGAAAAATTATTTTTGCAAATGTCTTACAGTCATAAGTCTATATACATTCATCTATTTATGTTCAATGATATTCATGATCAAAGTATTTGTTATTTCTTTACTAAATCAAAGGGTAGGCCACTAATTGTGTTCTGTGAGATGGTTTTACTGCAGGCTGGTAACAGCGATCGCTCTGAAGGAGGGTCATAGACGGAATTTTTGCCTCGTATAAAAACATTGAGGTTTTTGCCTCTATCTGTGGTAGAGATTTAACTTAGTGGTCTACATCAGAAATTGTTTTGGTCCACCTGGAAGGAGGGTATGTCGTAGAATTTCTGACCTTTTGACCTATATTTCTTGTCTTTTAAGAATGTCCGCTCATTTTCAATGATCTTCTATTTTGTGCCATTGAATGGACCAGTTGTGGGACAAAGGTGAATATGGAGTTATGCCAACCTGTCTACAGAATGTTTAGATTTTCCAAATATGACTAAGAGATACAAGGTTGTTTTGGAACAGACAAACCAAAACAAAACAATCATGACGCACTAGATAAAAAAAAGTGACGCACGAGATAAAAAACAGTGACGCACAAGAGACATATAAAAAGTGGCAGAAGACCGGAACTCGACAGTGATTTTGGCTTGTGTGTGTCTTGTGTGCTCTGGAGTACATTGTGTCTGCTTGCACGGACAACTTAATTCAAACTGCACTTCTGATAATGGGTAAATCAATTTGTTGTACTAAACTACTTTTGTTGCCTGCTTAAGCTTCGGACAATCCACTACACGAGCATTGTGACAGCTATGTGGCAAAGAAGGGCCCTGCTGGTAGATCACATGCACAGCTACAGCAATTCCCTGCGGGCTGTCCTATGGAGAGGGTGGGGATAGATGTCCTCGGGCCCTTCCCTCGCACAGAAAGAGGAAACCGCTACATCCTCACAGTAATGGACTACTTTACAAAGTGGCCTGAAGCATACAGCCTGCCCGACCAAGAAGCTGAAACTATTGCAGACGCGCTGTTGGAGGGGATGTTCAGCAGGTTCGGTGCTCCAGAGATCATCCACACCGATCAAGGCAGAAATTTTGAGTCAAGGCTTTTTGCAACGTTGTGCGAGAAACTTGGCTCTCGGAAGACCCGGACCACACCCTTGCACCCACAGAGTGACGGGCTTGTGGAGAGGTTTAACCGCACCTTGGGACAACAGTTGGCAATTGTCACGGCTAAACATCAGCGGGACTGGGATTGCCATGTTCCCCTCGTGTTAATGGCATACAGGTCAGTAGTTCAAGAATCCACTTCTTGCTCCCCGGCCCTTTTAGTGCTGGGCCGAGAGATCCGCACGCCTGCCGAAATGATGATGGGTAGACCTCCGGATGCGCCGGTTGGTCCACCAGGAGTGGAGTACGCTAAGAGACAACAAGACCGGCTGGATTCAGCTCATGAGTTTGCCAAGAACCAGCTGCGGAATGCTGGCTGCAGACAAAAGAGGAATTACGACGTGCACGAAAAAGGGCGACATTTTGCCGCTGATGAGTTGGTGTGGGTGTACAACCCCCAACGGAAAAAGGGAAGATGCCCGAAGCTGGACAGCGACTGGATGGGCCCTTGTAGAGTGTTGGAAAGACTCGGGGAAGTTGTGTACCGGGTCCAACTCCCACCCCGTGGCAGAAAAGTTGTCCTGCACCGTGACCGGCTAGCACCGTACCGGGGCACGGGCACTCCTGCAGGACTAGGAGTGGAGTTACCGGGGAGAATGGGCCTTAGCCCAGGGGCTGGAGATTCTTGTTCTTTTGTTCCGGGGACCTCGTCCTGGCCTTCACAAGATGTAACACTTCCTGTGACTTCCTCCCCACGAAGGGGGAACACTGCTACTCCAACAAGACCCCGGAGGCTGAGGCGGCGACCAGCCCATTTGAGAGGTTTTTTTGTCCCCCTCGGGGACGAGGGACTTTGAAAGGGGGGGATAGTGTAACGACCTGCTGAAGTTGATGTTGTGTTCTTGAGTGAGTGAGATTTAGAATTCCCAGTGTTGTGAACGTAGCACGCCTGTAAGATGATTGGCGAAGAAGGAGGAAGTGTTGTTGTTGTGGAAATGAGGAGGAGGATAGACGTGTGTGTGGAAGGAACAAGATAAGTTGAGCTGTGTTATTATAGGTTGCTCAATAAAAGTTAAAAAAGAGCGTCAGACTTGGTGTGCACTTCTTCTGGACGCTACAATATAATCAAGTGTCTTTTTTGAGGAGCTTCGTGGGGTCTTCTGTATTTATGATATTGCAGCTGTCAGATTATCACAGATTCAGCTATCCAGTGTTTCCCTACTACGGACTCAGCGTATCTTGGATTTTAAAGTATAATTGTGTACATTGATACCCGAGTACCCATTTAAGTTTAATGTTAAAAAATGTAGGTTTTAGAGTGTATGAATTGTTTTAAGAGCATAGAACATGTTTATAAATGTGTGTGAAACCTGTGTGGAGGGCTTATAAAAAATTTAAATGCATGTAATATTCATTAAATTTATTAAAAAAATTGTGACCCTACTTTGCAAGAATAATAATAATCGAGGGAAAACTGTATTTTCCTTTGTATTGGCTTTTGGAGTGGCGTCGTGCTGGGGGAAGCCCTCCAGTGTGCCCGGAGTGCTTTTCTAACACAATTCCATGATTGACAGTTTTGCTGTTTCTGCTCGGACGTACACACGGCACACTCAAATGAAGGAGAGCGGTTGGCGTCGGGAACGCCGAGGCTAGCTCTGTTTTCTAGCTCTCTCAAGCCAGACACATATGCTTGAGAAAATAGAAAAAAACAATCATGCGTTCTGCCTGCGAGACCTCTTTTCTTTGAATGTTGTAATCTTACGAGATGTTGTGACATAGGATAGTGTCACAACCCTAATTATTATTTATTATACTATACTGATATTTTATGTAATTATAAATAATGCATTACAAAAAAAATGTTTTCCAGTTTTAAATACTGCTTTTATTATTTGTATTTTTTTATTTGAAGTACAATGTGCAGTTACATTAAAAAGATGGCTGGACCAGATTTAGCACTAGGCTAATTTCCATCTGTAGTCCTTTTATGGCACATTCAGCATCAACAATTACATTTACACAAGATTAAAATTACATAAGATTGAAATTATATAATGAAATGCAATTTAAAAAACAAGTGCAATACACAAAGAATGTGCAAGTTACAATATTTCAACAGCATTGTTTAATGTGCAGAAGTATATAATGTGCAACCGTTTCTTTGATCAAAATCCACATAACACAGCATACAGTATAGTAGCGATCAGATGGTACCCACAAGGGTATCATCCAATAGCTATATACCCCATTGGTACTGCATACGTAAACAAGATGGCGTATTAGACTGGTACTGTGGTGGACATCACATGGTACCTGAAAGGGTATCATCTGATGGCCAAATACCCCCCTGGTATCAGCAGGACTGGTGGTCTAAAAGCTAGTCTTTGACTGCCTGTGAGAAGCTGTGAAAACATGAGTTGTTCTTTAGATTGTCTGGGAGCCCATTCCATTATTTGATGGCTTGGTAGGAAAAGGCTAAATGGGAGAAGGCAGACTTTCTTTTTGGAACATTACAGTTGCCCCTGGATACAGACCGTAACACTTTGCTTGTTAGTTGAGAGCGTAGCTGTACGTATATTTTTAGGGGTGGTGGAGCAGAATCATTTAGGATCTTATGTACCAGGCGGATATTGGAGTATCTGATGAAGTTTTCAAAGCTAAGTATAATGTATTTTTCAAGGATGTTACAATGGTGGTATCGTAGAAGCTTTTTATTGGGGATTTTCAGTGCTTGATTCTGTAATGATCTGTTTGGCTTGAGACCATGATGATATACAGTACAAGTTAGGTGATATGATCATTGTATTAAAAAAAGAATTATCTGCTTCAGATGATGTGCTGGAAGTTAGTAATGTTATATTTCAGAACATGACATACCTTTTTAATATTATTTTTAAAATTTTGTGTAGGATCCAGTATCCCGCCTAGATATTTAACATTTTTGAACATGTAACTATTCACATAGATGTTTGGGATAACAGTTTGATTTGGTTTGTTTGAAAAATACATTGTGGCATTTGTATCTGTGTTCAGCGTAAGGCAGGACTCGTTCAGCCACTCTGTTGCTTTGGATATTACTACGGATAGCTTAGCTGCAACCAGATTTGCATCGGAACCGTGAGTAAATAAACCTGTGTTGTCAGCATACATTAAGATCTACACATCTTCATGGATGGAAAATAGGTAATTGATGTACAAACTGAAGAGCAGTGGACCAGAATAGACCCTTGAGGTACCCCTGTGGTACAGGAACTGAGTGGCGAAGTTTTGTCATTCATTCGTACGTGCTGGGAGAGATCTGTGAGGTAAGATTGAAACCAACTGATAGTGTTTGTGGAGAGATTAAAATTCAGTAATTTTGCCAGCAGCACTGAGTGATTAACTGCGTCAAACGCCTTACGTAGATCCAGGAAAACGGCCCTGACGACCCCTGTCCTGTACAGGCTGGATTTGATCACTTCGAGGAAGTAATAGTATGCTGTGTCGGTGGAGTGTTTGGATCGGAAGCCAAACTGCTTGGGATGTAACATATTTCCATTATCAAGGTGCTCAATCAATTGTTTGGCAGCAATTTTTTTCAATAACTTTAGAAACAACAGGAACTATTCTGATTGGTCTATAGTTTTCAAAGTTATTTTTGTTTCCTGATTTGAAAATGGGTGTTTTAATTGAGGTTTTGAAGAAGGATGGGAATACTCATTCTTTTAACAACTGGTTAATTATGTAAGTTACTGGTCTTGCAAAAACCTATTTGTACTTCTTCAGTAAAAGTGGATCAAGTCCCTGTGAGTCTTTAGCTTTTGAGCTCGAGAGTGAGGAGACCATTCCATTGACCTTGCCTTTACTCACACATTCCATATTCATCAGAGTGGGTTGTAGTCCTCCTGTGAGACCACAGGCCATAGTCTCAGTCAGCAGAAGAAGATAATGCTGTGCTCGAGGGTTTACTCAGAAGATTGAGGTTACAAAGTAGTTGTTGAACAAGTTAGAAACCATTAGGTTATCCTTTACAGTGGCTTGTGTACCAAGTGTGAGTGTTCCGTTGCTGCAGGCGTTTGTCAAGTTCAATGGGTCCATTTCTAGTCCGCTCTCTCCCAGATAGATTGTCAATACACTTCCATATCATTTTACTATTCCCTCTAGCCTGTTTGATATTTCTAAGTAAAGGTTTCTGAACTGTTCTGTAACTTTGTTTCTAAGACTTTTGAAGATTAACTGATCAGTCATCAACCTTGACTTGAGATATTTTACGGAAGCATCTCTGTCCTTCATTTAAAAGCCATAACCTCTCACTAAGCCATGGGAAGGTTATTTTACTTTTATATTTTTGCGGTTGTGTTTTTGTGAATTTCGACAGAATCTGAATGATGGCATTATTAAGAGCACTACAACGCTGCTCACAGTACTGACCACAAACTAAATTATTATGAACAGTCGTTTCTATTTCAATATCCAAAAGCTCCATGTCACACCTCGGGATAAATGATATGTAGGCTTTTTCTCTATTTTGGTTTCTATAAGTCGTCTTACAGAGTTTCTTGAGACCAATGTTAGATTTTGGTCGGATAAACCGGTTATTACATTTTAAGTTTTGTTAACACAATCTGATTTACTTGTAAATATCAAGTCTAGCAGGGTTTTAGCGGCGCTCGTTATTCTGGTGGGATCCTTTATCATTTGGGTTAGGTTAAACTGTTTGGCTAAATGTTTTAGCTTATTGGAACATGCTTTATCCAACCAATTTAGGTTAAAACCACCCATCAAAATTGTTTCCTTATTACTGCAGGCTTTAAGTATACTTTTCAACATGTCAAAAAATACATCCTTCTTATTAGGTGGCCTATATAAAACAACAACATTAAAAGACATGTCAGGAAATAGGTAAATTGTTACTCCTACGCATTCCAGGCTGTTCTGGGGAAGATTTATCTGCTTGCATTGGATTTTCCTTTTAACATAATAACGCACCACCTCCTTTTTAGGTCGGTCTCTTCTAAAAACATCCTAATTCTAAATGGCGTAGGTACCTACCTGGGCTATTTTTTGTTTCTGAGAGTCCTAAATATTGAATCATGCAATGGTTTTTCCAGTTGTTCTATTTTAGATGGAAGGTTTCTGGTATTGATGTGTCCACCACAAATCCCCTTTGGTTTAGCTACAGGGTCCCAGATAATGTTCGCATGATTAACAGTTTGTAGCAGCTTAGTTTTCAATTGTCTATTTGTTACATTAGTGGTTGTAGGTTTTGGTTCTGCTGGTGGTTGTAAGTTGTAACACCTCCTCGCCATACTTGCCAACCTTGAGACCTCCGAATTCGGGAGATTGGGGGGGGGGGGGGGGGGGGGGGGGCGGGGCTAAGGGGGGAGGAGTATATTTATAACTAGAATTAGATATATATATATAAATCAGTGGCGTGCGGTGAGGTTAATGTCTGGTGAGGCACGACTGCATCATCACAGTCAGATTTACAAACATATGAACCTGCAGTGCAGGTGTACCTAATGTTGTGTCCCTGCGGTCGTTCGTGGCTTCTGCAGCGCGAGCATTGTTGTTTTTGCACTTTTTGGCTTCTTGTTAATTGACTTTTTTTGGGTGGATTCGGTCTTGCACGTGGAGGGTTTGGGTGTGGGCTTTGGTTGGTGTGGCCGCGGCGCTCACGTCGGGGGGTGCATTCTGCGGTGGAGATGCTTGGCACCAGGAGGCGGGGTTATGAGACGAGCCTCACACAGTGTGTCTTCGCAGCAGAGTTTTATAAATGCTCAGCACTAAAAATACGTTACACACATACAGTTGTTGACAAAATACACTTTACATTATATACCTCAGCTAACTAAACTATGGAAATGTATAATATAATTCATATAGCAATACGGTCTCACTGCACAGCAGGCCAGCAGTTAGCCGAGTCATTGTGCACAATCCATGTTGAGGCACAAATCAGTGACGTGCCTCAACTGGCTGCTGATCACCGCACCGTCTCTTCTCAGTATTTGAACGGCAAATGTGAAAATAAAAATAAAAATAATCTAAAACTGGTGAAGTTAAATGGAAAATAACTTTAGTATAATCACTGGATACATATAACAATTTTTTTCTTTTTTTTCTTTTTTTTTTCTCTCCATGATGGCAGGTGAGGCCGTGCCTCCCCTGCCTCTAGTGACGGCACGCCACTGATATAAATACAAGTACTACTTGAATTTGAACTTTAAGGCACACCCCCAATATTGTTGTCCGGCTGGAAATCGGGAGAAATTCGGGAGAATGGTTTTCCCGGGAGATTTTCGGGAGTGGCACTGAAAATCGGGAGTTTCCCGGAAAATTCGGGAAGGTTGGCAAGTTTGTTCCTCGCTGCTGGAGGTTGTAGCTCCGGCGTTAGCTTGTGGCCCGCTGCTGAAGGAGTCAGCTCTAGTGTTAGCTCGCATCCTGCTGCACGTGGTTGTAACTCTGGTGGTTGTAATTCTGGTTGCGTGTGGTTGTAACTCTGGTGCTAACCTGCTAGAGGTACCTCCAGTAGTTGCCTGCAGCCCGCTGATGGTTGTGGTAGCTTTGATGCTAGTCTGAGCCACAAAGGTGATGGTGTCAGCATCGGTGCAAGCCCCTCGGGCTCTGCCACCAGCCCCTGAGGTCTGAGATTAAGGTCCGCTAGTAGGATTATCGCTACATAGTGCACTAATGCAGTCCAGACTTTCCAAAGCCCCGTTCACTCTCCCATTTGTTTCCTGCACTCGCGGATGCCCCCTATCCAAGAAGTTAGAGTACAGAAGAGCTGCTGGAAGGTCAGCACTATCATTGTCCTTGTGTAGTAGCAGGTAGCGATACAAGCAGGAGAGGATGCAGAGTGTTAGCAGGACGGTGAGTGTAGCACCTCTCAGTTGATTAAATACAGTTCGCTTATAAAAACATTGAGCTGTCTCTAACGAGTTATGGGTTTAAAACCTTTAAGATTAAAAGTGCGGTCTTCTCGGCGAGGCTGCTGCTACGACCGTGCTTTGCATCTTATCGACTGCCATCTTATCATTATTATTTATCAAGGACTATTCATTCTATCTATTTTTATTCATCTATTCAGTCAGTATCTACAGTAGTGATCCAATGCAAAAACGATGTCCAATTTTGTTACCCAAAATCTCTTTCCATGTGCTGTCGTGTACAGGTTGCTAGTTTCATGTGCTAAGTGTTGACATGCATGTACCTGGACAACTTTGCTGAGTTCCACTGTTGCTTGTTTGACCTTTCTCGGCATTTTAGCCATCAACTGCCTGCAAGAGAAGAGAAAAAGACTCCCTCGGAATAATAAAGACCAAAACATTGCTCCCAGTGTCATCATACTGCCTTTGTCCAATCCCAGTGTGCATGCTTGTTGATGAGCATGCTGTTTCCCCCTGCCATATACACACCTACCAAAATTGATTGCAAACATCAGCAGCAGGCCATAAAACCTCGCTCTGTTGTCATTGGCTAAGGCAGCGCGTTCAACAGCCAATGAGAGTGCATGACTGGCTTGCAGCGTGGCAGCCCGGTAAAACTACTCGGCGACTGTGGCACAGCTGCAAGTACACACAGCACACACACAGGGCACACAAAGAGAAGCAGTCTTGCATACAAAATAGACAACCAACTGTATAAAAACAAGAGTGATATTGTTATAATATGAAAATGTAACTCTTATTTGCAGCCATCTTTGTTTAACCAACATTCTTCTCTGTCCTCCTGCGAGTAAACACCTAATATTCTCTAACCCTGGGGTTTCAAACGTACGGCCCGCCGGCCCTGAACAGGTTTTATCCGGCCCGCGGGATGAGTTTGCTAAGTATAAAAATGAGCTGACATTTTTTAATGAAAGAAACTGCTGTTCTAAATGTGTCCACTAGATGTCACAATAGCAATTCTTTGTATCTTTGTAGATGATGCTACATATGTAAAAGAAAAAAAAAAACACATGTTGTTTTTGCACCAGTCGAGGAAATTAGCAAACTACATGAATAACATGCTGTAATTTGATTTTGAAATTATTTTTTTATCTGGATAGATTGAAAATTAACGCAAATGAGTTGACTGATGAACATAATCACATAATGTATTCAGAAAGTATAAATAACGACAAATAAAGATAGAATACTATTAACCGCAACATGTAAGTGTAAAAAAAAAAACAAAGAAAACAATCTGAAGTTGTCTTTATTTTCAAGTTATCGTGCTGTGATTTTACCAGTCCGGCCCACTTGGGAGTAGATTTTTCTCCATTTTGCCCCGCCATCTAAAATGAGTTTGACACCCTTGCTCTACCACAACCTTGGGCACACCTGCACACTACGGTGACAGCCAATAAAAGAGCTGCAATGATGCAAAAATCACTAGAACGGCCCTCAGTACGACAAACACAGTTAGTTTGTCCCTATGTTAGCAGGTTAGCTAGCTTGTACATGGAGGGTGACCTAAGATGGTGGAACTTTATCATTTTTCGGTCTTAAGTCTAGCTAGACCTAAAAAGAGAAACATTTTAAAATACATTCCTCTAACTAAAGTAAAAAGCACGGCTGTGTTTGTTATTCCATATAAAAATAGTGTGTTAGTTTCTCTAGCAGGTTTCTTCCAGGTAAAAAATAAATAAATGGCGCATTATGGAGGAACTAGAATATATGACTTGGACTGAGAAAAATGGTTCATTATTGACCTAAAAGTCACAGAGGAAAAAAACGTCATGTCATTGAGAACGGCATTTGTTTGTTGGTTATCTAGCAGGCGACTTCCGAGTTGATAGAAAACGACAAGATAATGGAGCTTACTATTTTTGATTTGGGGGTTTGGGAACACCTCCATCTTGACTTTTCAAGGCAAATAGAGAAAGCAAACTATTTGTCTAACAAAAATTAAATAATGATGGAGCGCTGTGTTTGCGGTTAGTTAGCAGGCTAGTTCCTCGTACAAAGAGAATGAACTAAGTGTTACGTACGGGGGGACGGCACAGACAATAAGGGCGTGGTATTAAATATAAATGTATTTGTATACATATTACAAACCCCGTGTCCATATGAGTTGGGAAATTGTGTTAGATGTAAATATAAACGGAATACAATGATTTGCTAATCATTTTCAACCCATATTCAGTTGAATATGCTACAAAGACAACATATTTGTTGTTCAAACTGATAAACTTTTTTTTTTTGCAAATAATCATTAACTTTAGAATGTGATGCCAGCAACACGTGACAAAGAAGTTGGGAAAGGTGGCAATAAATGCTGATAAAGTTGAGGAATGCTCATCAAACACTTATTTGGAACATCCCACAGGTGAACAGGCAAATTGGGAACAGGTGGGTGCCATGATTGGGTATAAAAGTAGATTCCATGAAATGCTCAGTCATTCACAAACAAGGATGGGGCGAGGGTCACCACTTTGTCAACAAATGCGAGAGCAAATTGTTGAACAGTTTAAGAAAAACCTTTCTCAACCAGCTATTGCAAGGAATTTAGGGATTTCACCATCTACGGTCCGTAATATCATCGAAGGGTTCAGAGAATCTGGAGAAATGACTGCACGTAAGCAGCTAAGCCCGTGACCTTCGATCCCTCAGGCTGTACTGCATCAACAAGCAACATCAGTGTGTAAAGGATATCACCACATGGGCTCAGGAACACTTCAGAAACCCACTGTCAGTAACTACAGTTGGTCGCTACATCTGTAAGTGCAAGTTAAAACTCTCCTATGCAAGGCGAAAACCGTTTATCAACAACACCCAGAAACGCAGTCGGCTTCGCTGGGCCTGAGCTCATCTAAGATGGACTGATACATTTTCGTACTGACCCTATTATCATTTGGCACGTGTTCCAGCCATGAAATTCTAAGTTAATTATTATTTGCAAAAAATAAATAAAGTTTATGAGTTTGAACATCAAATATCTTGTCTTTGTAGTGCATTCAGTTGAATGTGGGTTGAAAAGGATTCGCAAATCATTGTATTCCGTTTATATTTACATCTAACACCATTTACCAACTCATATGGAAACGGGGTTTGTAAATCACTAATCCTCGCCTCCATGGTGACAAATAAAGTAAGTTTCTTACAAGTATCATCACTGCAGGACGAGGAATAACAAAACATGTAAACAAATGCCATTGGTGGATCTACACCTGACATCCACTGTAATGATACCAAGTACAGGAGCGTATCTAGTCGATACTACTATGATTACGTCGATATTTTTTGGCATCACAACATCTTCTTTCGTTTTTTTTAAATGTATATAATGTTTATAAACTCAGGAAATATGTCCCTGGACACATGAGGACTTTGAATATGATCAATGTATGATCCTGTAACGACTTGGAATCAGATTGATACCCAAATTTGTGATATCATCCAAAACTAATGTAAAGTATCCAATCAACAGAAGAATAAGTGATTATTACATTTTAACAGAAGTGTAGATAGAACATGTTAAAAGAGAAAGTAAGCAGATATTGACAGTAAATGAACAAGTAGATTAATAATTCATTTTCTACCACTTGTCCTTAATAATTTTGACAAAATAATAGAATGGTAAATGACACAATATGTTACTGCATATGTCAGCAGCTAAATTATGAGCCTTTGTTTGTTTACTTACTACTAAAAGACAAGTTGTCTTGTATGTTCACTATTTTATTTAAGGACAAACTTGCAATAAGAAAAATATGTTTAATGTACCGTTTTGGTTAAAATATAGCCAATAATGCAATTTTTGTGGTCCCCTTTATTTAGAAAAGTATCGAAAAGTACCGAAAAGTATCAAAATACATTTTGGTACCGGTACCAAAATTTTGGTATCGGGACAACACTAGTCTGCTGGTTTGTTAGCTAGCAGGCTACTTCCTCCTGGTTGAAGGAGGGTGACATAAGCTGGTGGAAATGGTAAAAAAAAAAAAAAAAAAAG
>NC_084734.1:35092675-35175175 GCF_033978785.1 Entelurus aequoreus
TATATATATATATATATATATATATATATATATATATATATATATATATATATATATATATATATATATATATATATATATATATAAATAAATAATATATATTTATAGATGTATATATACATATATATACTGTATATATATATATATATATATATATATATATATATATATATATATATATATATATATATATATATATATATATATATATATATATATATATATACAGTATATATATCCATCCATTTTCTACCACTTATTCCCTTTGGGGTCGCGGGGGGGCGCTGGAGCCTATCTCAGCTACAATCGGGCGGAAGGCAGGGTACACCCTGGACAAGTCGCCACCTCATCACAAATATATATATATATATATGTATATATATATATATATATATATATATATATATATATATATATATATATATATATATATATATATATATATATATATATATATATATATATACTCAGGGGCCAGCCATCACAATGTGGATGTTACGTCAGTATGTGCCTCCACAGGTTATATTTCTTACAGACTGTGTTTACTTAACTGCAAAGTAAACTCATCGGCTTTCACACTGCACTGTCAATAAATTAAATATTCTGCCTTTGCTACTCATTTCCAACAGAAGCTCTAGAAGTTTTGTTGAGGGTGATGTTCCTTATTTTGCATTATTTTCCTTCTTCAGTTTTATTTCTTTACACTTCTTTCTGCATTTAGGTTTGTAAGACTGAAAAACATAAACATAAAATAAACATAACAAAAGTATAGCGTCCATTGCGTATTTTACATAAATAATGTCCATTGTGTATTTCACATAAATAAAATCGAAGGTTTAGTGTTAATATATTCACACAATAACCTACAAATGTTCACTCATATAGAAATTAGACAACACTGCACACACCAAACATTGCACACACTGTATGTGACTTGTCACGGTTAAATGTAAGGTGTAGCGTTGTCAACCTCTACTGGTCAAATTTAGCGCTACATGCATTAAATGAGTTAGATCGGCAGAGATACTTCCTCTCAGACAAATACCAACACGACCACAAATACAAGAGACATCACAAAGTCAGCTATTTAAATACAAAACAAATGAAATATCTTTATGCAATATCTAATTACAAAAATTTGACCGTGATGAAGCTTACACGCTGGGATTTCTACCATTGTTGCTGCTTGTCTGGATCAATGTGTCTGTCACTTAAAAGGTCCGCCAAAAACAATGACTCGATCACTTGCTCGGGCCATAACATTCATATTTTGTTGTTCAGTCGTTGTTAAATGTCAGATTTTTGCTATTTATTTAGATTTTTTTTTCAGAGTTGAATGAGTAATCTTCTTCTACTCACCCCACTGCTGCTTCACTGTAACACATAAGCCTGGCTGTTGCCCCCAGCGGTTTGGCAGGAGTACTGCATACATGATCAATTCAAGTTTTAATGGTTTCATCAGGACTATATATACATATATAACTTTTTTAGTTTTTGGAAATATTAGCTCATTTGGAATTTGATGCCTGCATCAAATTCCAAATGAGCGAATATTTGCAAAAACTAAAAAAGTTTACCTGTTTGAACGTTAAGGATCTTGTCTTTGCAGTCTATTCAATTGAATATAGGTTGAAAGGGATTTGCAAATCATTGTATTCTGTTTTTATTTACCATTTACGCAATGTGCCAACTTCACTGGTTTTGGGTTTTGTTAATACTGTATGTATATATGTGGTGCTGAATTTCCCCCAGGGATCAATAAAGTACTTTCTATTCTATTCTATTCTATTCTATATATATATACAGTACATGCATATATGAAAAAGCTGGCACTAGTGGCAAAAAAGACTGAGAAAGTTGAGGAATACTCATCAAACACTTATTTGGAACATACCACAGGTGAACAGGCTAATTGGGAACAGGTGGGTGCCATGTTTGGGTATAAAAGCAGCTTCCAT
Source organism: Entelurus aequoreus (assembly GCF_033978785.1). Classification (NCBI taxonomy): domain Eukaryota; kingdom Metazoa; phylum Chordata; class Actinopteri; order Syngnathiformes; family Syngnathidae; genus Entelurus; species Entelurus aequoreus. The sequence continues at coordinate 35,094,634 of NC_084734.1, forward strand.
GAAATGCTCAGTCATTCACAAACAAGGATGGGGAGAGGGTCAGCACTTTGTCAACAAATGCGTGAGCAAATTGTCAAACAGTTTAAGAACAACATTTCTTAACAAGCTTAACAAGGAATTTAGGGATTTCACCATCTACGGTCCGTAATATAATCAAAAGGTTCAGAGAATCTATCTGGAGAAATCACTGCACATACGGTAAGCAGCAATGCCCGTGACCTTCGATCCCTCAGGCGGTACTGCATCAAAAACCAACATCAGTGTGTGCAGGATATCACCACATGAGCTCAGGAACACTTCAGAAAACCACTGTCAGTAACTACATCTGTAAGTGCAAGTTAAAACTCTACTATACAAAGTCAAAGCCATTTATCAACAACACCCAGAAACGCCGCCGGCTTTGCTGTCCTGGGCTCATGTAAGATGGACTGATGCAAATTGGAAAAGTGTTCTGTGGTCTGATGAGTCCACATTTCAAATTGTTTTTGGAAACTGTGGACGTCGTGTCCTCCGGACCAAAGGGGAAAAGAACCATCCGGATTGTTACAGGTGCAAAGTTGAAAAGCCAGCATCTGTGATGGTATGGGGGTGTATTAGTGCCCAAGACATGGGTAACTTACACATCTGTGAAAGCACCATTAATGCTGAAAGGTACATTCAGGTTTTGGAGCAACATATGTTGCCATCCAAGCAACGTCTTTTTCATTTCAGCAAGGCAATGCCAAGCCACATTCTGCACGTGTTACAAAAGCGTGGCTTCGTAGTAAAAGAGTGCGGGTACTAGACTGGCCTGCCTGTAGTCCAGACCTGTCTCCCATTGAAAATGTGTGGTGCATTATGAAGCCTAAAATACCACAATAGAGACATCAAGCAACAATCATGCAAGAATGGGAAAGAATTCCACCTGAAAAGCTTCAAAAATTGGTCTCCTCAATTCCCAAACATTTACTGAGTGATGTTAAAAGGAAAGGCCATGTAACACAGTGGTAAACATGCCCCTGTGCCAACGTTTTTAAATTAAATTCTAAGTAAAAGATTTTTTGCAAAAAAAAATTAAGTTCCTCAGTTCGAACATTAAATATCTTGTCTTTGCAGTCTATTCAATTGAATATAAGTTGAAAAGGATTTGCAAATCATTGTATTCTGTTTTTATTTACGATTTGCACAACGTGCCAACTTCTCTGGTTTTGGGTTTTGTACATTATATATATATATATATATATATCCATCCATCCATCCATCTTTTTCCGCTTATCCGAGGTCGGGTCGCGGGGGCAGCAGCTTAAGCAGGGAAGCCCAGACTTCCCTCTCCCCAGCCACTTCGTCCAGCTCCTCCTGGGGGATCCATATATATATATATATATATATATATATATATATATATATATATATATATATATATATATATATATATATATATATATATATATGTATCCGAGCTAAATTGTATTTATTTTATTTTAATTTTGGTCATTTATTCACATCATTTTTTGTTGTGAACTTCCCCAAAAGTGTTTCTCATTGTAAATAGTTTGCACTCTATTATTTTTCGTTACATACCTTTTTGTTTCCCTGGGGGGTGAGTTGGCGTCGCACCTTTGTGACCAGCTTCAGTGAGCACTGACGCTCGGAACTGTGGAGAGAGATCCTGTTTGCCGTGGACTGTGTGTGACGCCCTGTTTTGTTTCTATTCAAAAAAGGTGAATAAATCCTCCATGATTCAACTCCTGTGTGTGCACCTCACTACAAGATACACAACGCAGAACAGTGACTGTTACATATATATATATATATATATATATAAGTTCTCTTTTTCTGGCCATTTTGAGCGTTTAATTGACCCCACAAATGTGATGCTCCAGAAACTCAATCTGCTCAAAGGAAGGTCAGTTTTGTAGCTTCTGTAACGAGCTAAACTGTTTTCAGATGTGTGAACATGATTGCACAAGGGTTTTCTAATCATCAATTAGCCTTCTGAGCCAATGAGCAAACACATTGTACAATTAGAACACTGGAGTGATAGTTGCTGGAAATGGGCCTCTATACACCTATGTAGATATTGCACCAAAAACCAGACATTTGCAGCTAGAATAGTCATTTACCACATTAGCAATGTATAGAGTGTATTTCTTTAAAGTTAAGACTAGTTTAAAGTTATCTTCATTGAAAAGTACAGTGCTTTTCCTTAAAAAATAAGGACATTTCAATGTGACCCCAAACTTTTGAACGGTAGTATATATATATATATATATATATATATATATATATATATATATATATATATATATATATATATATATATATATATATATATATATATATATATATATATATATATATATATATATACATATACACATGTATATAATACATATAAACTAGTATATATACATTTATACATGTATATATATATATATATACATTTATACATGTATATATATATATATATATATATATATATATATACATATATACATGGGTATATATATATATATATACATATATACGCGTATATTTACACATATACATATATATACAGTATATATACATATATATACATATATATATATATGAATATATTTATACTTTATTTGTATTTTATATTTTTTTGAGGGAAGCTGAGTTTCCCCTGCAGCCTTAGAGCAATTGTTATTATTCGGAATGTGAAAAGGTGCATATTCCATAGTACATATTACTTTTACCAAGGTTTCAGACTGCTTTTTTTTTTTTAAAAATATTTACAATTTTACTGTTGAACATTATGAAATGTTATTGGAATGTTACCATGCTATTGCATTATACACAGTTAATAAAGTATACGAGAAATTTAAAAGAAAAAAGAAAAAAGTGAAAACAAGTTTAATTATTTAGTACATAAATGTTTTATGATAAAAACAACTCCTCTGGGCCCCACGGATAGCTTGAAAAATAAGTACAAGTAAAATGTCAATTAATGAACAACAGGGCACTTCATATGAAATTTTTACCGCAAACATATTTATAGCCCCCTCCTGCTGCGTCATTGATCATTCCCCCGGTGAATATTATTGTCTTAAAGTGTAAATGCTGACGAAATACAACTTTTTGGGATCGAAACCCGGCTGGCGACATACCAGGAACATGTTCAACTCTATGTTTTAATTATGTTAAATTTGTTTTTTTTCCACTAAAAATATACATTTGTTTAAGCACAGAATATGCATAAAACTAAATTACATTTGAATACATAAATTATAAATATTGTTTCAAAGAAATTAAGTGTCAACATTTTTTTCATGGAGGGTGAAAATAAAATTCTGCTTTGGACCCCAATTTACAAATTACACTGAATTCCGCTGCGTCAAAGGCAAAATTAAGACCATTTTAGTTCCATAGTGAGTAAGCAGACACAATATGCTCCAGAAAATCAGTTTTTTGGCTTGTAGGAGAGGCACCAACTGTTTTATAGTCGGTGAGGGCAGGCCACACTTTGAAAACTTTTTGAAATCAGTTGGATTTCCCCCTAAATTCTTGCAAGACTAAACTGCCTGGGAAGTACCATGTAAAAAAAATAAAAAATGTTGAGATGTCTTTGCTGATGTGCAAAACGCCTCCTATTGTTTTGGTCTCCTACAGTAGCGCATAAAACAAGACTAATTGTCCTCAGATAATAAATAGAGAGCCACTCGTCTGCTTCCCCCGTGGTGCCTGAGTGTCTACTGTCCCATTAGTGTCGCTCGGAGGGGTGGAGTCCACGACGGAGTACAGCAAAGACAGCGCACACAATGGCTTTGGCCTGCATCTAAACTATTTCCAGAGGCTTCCTCCACCTTTGGCTTGCCCCAAACTTCACCCACTTCCTCCAGCGTCTAATCTGAGGCGCGCTGTGTGAGTCATTAACATTATAGACTTCTGTGTACTGACTCCAAATGTCTTCCCGGATGCTGACTATGCGTCCCTGAGACACACCGCCTCGCCAAAAAAAGAGAGGCGTGCAATTAACGGGGGATTAAGTTTGACCTTTTCAAAAGGTGCCGGGTTTGTGCTGACATGATAAACATAACGAAATATCCATCCGCGTTGCCCTCAGCACAGGAAGTGCGGGCCTTCCGATGACGGGAAGCAGCTCTCGCCGTGGAGACGGCGGTCTGCGCCGCTGTCATGCAGGTCACACTTACTGTAGTGCAGGGGTCTGCAACCCAAAATGTCGAAAGAGCCATATTGGACCATATTACAAAAAACTAATCTGTCTGAAGCCGCAAAAAATGTTGCGCTTTATATAAGTGTTACGATAAAGGCAACATATGATGTAAGTGTCTATATTAGCTATATTAGCCTACTATCAAAATGACTTTAAAAGTCTTATATAAGTGTTATAACAAAGACAACACATGATGTAAGTGTCTACATTGGCCTACTATCAAAATGACTTTAAAAGTCTTATATAAGTGCTATAATGAAGGCAACCTATGATGTAAGTGTCTATATTATCTACATTTGCCTGCTATCAAAATTACTTTAAAAGTCTTATATAAGTGTTATAATGAAGACAACACATGATGTAAGTGTCTATATTAACTACATTAGCCTACTATCAAAATTACTTTAAAAGTCTTATATAAGTGTTATAATGAAGGCAACACATGATGTAAGTGTCTATATTGGCCTACTATCAAAATTACTTTAAAAGTCTTATATAAGTGTTATAATGAAGGCAACACATGATGTAAGTGTCTATATTGGCCTACTATCAAAATGACTTTAAAAGTCTTATTTAAGTGTTATAATGAAGGAAACACATGGTGTAAGTGTCAATATTGCTAAATTAGCCTACTATCAAAATGACTTTAAAAGTCTTATATAAGTGTTATAATGAAGACAACACATGGTGTAAGTGTCTATATTAGCCTACTATAAAATTGACTTTAAAAGTCTTATATAAGTGTTACGATAAAGGCAACATATGATGTAAGTGTCTATATTAGCTATATTAGCCTACTATCAAAATGACTTTAAAAGTCTTATATAAGTGTTATAACAAAGACAACACATGATGTAAGTGTCTACATTGGCCTACTATCAAAATGACTTTAAAAGTCGTATATAAGTGTTATAATGAAGACAACACATGATGTAAGAGTCTATATTAGCCTACTATCAAAATGACTTTAAAAGTCTTATATAAGTGTTATAGTGAAGACAACACATGATGTAAGAGTCTATATTAGCTATATTAGTCTACTATCAAAATGACTTTAAAAGTCTTATATAAGTGTTATAATGAAGACAACACATGATGTAAGAGTCTATATTAGCCTACTATCAAAATGACTTTAAAAGTCTTACATAAGTCTTACAATAAAGATAACACATGATGTAAGTGTCTATATTAGCTATATTAGCCTACTATCAAAATGACTTTAAAAGTCTTATATAAGTGTTATAATGAAGACAACACATGATGTAAGAGTCTATATTAGCTATATTAGTCTACTATCAAAATGAGTTTGTGTCGCATACTGACGCAAATCTTCGTTGATAGAAATATTGAAATTTTAATATTTGTTCTACACATTTTTGCAACATTGGAAAACATAAGTAAAATGAAGGCTTCTCAGAAGGTGAGATAACTCCTGGAAATGATTGGCTTAGAATGACCAAAGGTATAAATGTGTGTGTCCAAGTTAAAGGAAACTCCAGACTGTCTTCTTCAAGTGGATTTACTACAATATTTACAAGTTGGGTAATGTTTGCTGTGGTCTGGAACAACATGGCACACAAACAACAAAAATGCAGCCAATATTACATACAGATAATGTGTCATGAGACATGCAAATATAAATTGAATACACAGAGGATATAAGTAAAGGCAATTAAATTTCCTCAAATATACCTACAAATGAGGTATAATGATGTAATATGTACATACAGCTAGCATAAATAGCATCTTAGCATCGATTAGCTTGCAGTCAGGCAGTGACCAAATATACCTGATTAGCACTCCACACAAGTCAATAACATCAACAAAGCTCACCTTTGTGCATTCACACACAGCATAAAACATTTGGTGGACAAAATGAGACCAAAAAAAACATATTTCTGAGGCAGCGTTGGAGAAAGTTGTACATGTAAACAAACTGTTGCGTCACAGTCCTCACAACTACAGTGAGTTCAAGGACCGCCAAAATTAGTAGGATAAAACGGCGCTCGCCGAATACTCTCATCGGTGAAGCATATACACAAACAAAAATAAACATTGGGCTTTCTAACAATTAGGAAGGTTTGTGTGAGGTTTGTCCTCCGATAGAAACCCCATTATAACAAAAAATATATATTTTCCCTACCTATATTACATACAGATAATGTGTCATGCGACATGCAAATATAAATTAAATACACAGAGGTGTAAGTAAAGGAAATTAAATGAACTCAAATATACCTACGCACGAGGCATAATGATGCATATGTACATACAGCTCGCCTAAATAGCATGTTAGCATTGATTAGCTTGCAGTCATGCAGTGACCAAATATGCCTGATTAGCACTCCACACAAGTCAATAACATCAACAAAGTTTGCCTTTGTGCATTCACACACAGCATAAAACGTTTGGTGGACAAAATAAGACAAAAAATAAACATTTTCTGTGGCAGCGTCGGAGAAAGTTGTACATGTCAACTTTCTCCGACGCTGCCACAGAAAACGTTTTATGCTGTGTGTGAATGCACAAAGGCAAACTTTGTTGATGTTATTGACTTGTGTGGAGTGCTAATCAGGCATATTTGTTGCGTTACAGTCCTCACAGCTACGGTGAGTTCAAGGACCGTATTAATTAGTAGGATAAAATGGCGCTCGCCGAATACTCTCATCAGTGAAGCATGAACACAAACATATTAAACACTGGGCTTTCTAACAATTAGGAAGGTTTGTGTCAGGATTGTTCTCCGATAGAAACCTTATTATAACAAAAATATTTTTTACATTTTCATACATTTAAAAAAAAAAAAAACTCGCTTAGAGCCGCATTAGCCGCAGGTTGCTGACCCCCACTGTAGTAGAACTCAACTAAACCCATTGTCCCCGTCATGACAAATGACAAAGTCAATATTGACAGGCACCTTTATTGCTCACTTAAAAAATCTGCTTAAAAGCCAACCCTGCATGGGAGTTTAAAGGCCTACTGAAACCCACTACTACCAACCACGTAGTCTGATAGTTTATATATCAATGATGAAATCTTAACATTGCAACACATGCCAATACGGCCGGGTTAACTTATAAAGTGCAATTTTAAAATTCCCGCCACACTTCCGGTTGAAAAACTCCTTTGGATATGATTTATGCGCGTGACGTCACAAAAGCAACGGAAGTGGTTGGACCCCATCGGACCCGATAGAAAAGCCTCTTGTTTTCTTCGACAAAATTCCACATTATTCTGGACATCTGTGTTGGTGAATCTTTTGCAATTTGTTTAATGAACAATGGAGACTGCAAAGAAAAACGTTGTAGGTGGGATCGATCGGTGTCTTAGCGGCTAAGTACAATACTGTAATATCTGTGATATTTGCATTAGTGTACTGTCTTTAAGGGTTTGGGGAACGCGCATGCGCGAGTGAGTTGGCGGAGAACTTGTGTGTGTTAGCGTGAGTTTTGGCTAACAGCAGCTCGTGTATGTGTGTGCGTTACTTTTTGAACTACAACCAGTTACCGCTTTTTAATAAAGCGATTGAGCAGCACTTCCTCGTCTGTGTGACTCCTTCTCCACTGCGGGGCATTACAATACTTACAGCAACACAACAAGGACTACTTACCCTGACGCCTAGCCGATGCTTGCCGCCAAACCCACGGATGAAGTCCTTCGTCGTGCCGTTGATCGCTGGAATGCAGGTGAGCACGGCTGTTGATGGGTTTCTATCTTCATTTGAGAACGATGCTACGTGCTAGCTCAGTAGCTAAGTGTGTCACCGATGTATTGTCTTGGAGATAAAAGTCACTTTAAATGTCCATTTCGCGTGCTCGACTCTCATTTTCAAGAGGATATAGTATCCGAGGTGGTTTAAAATACAAATCCGTGATTCACAATAGAAAAAGGAGAGAGTACATAGTTCTGTGAGGTCTGGTTGCTAAGTTAGCTTCAATGGCGTCGTTAGCACAGCATTGTTAACCTTCGCCAGCCTGGAAAGCATTAACCGTGTATTTACATGTCCACGGTTTAATAGTATTGTTGATTTTCAATCTATCCTTCCAGTCAGGGGTTTATTTTTTTTGTTTCTATATGCAGTTAAAGCACGATGCTATCACGTTAGCTCGTAGCTAAAGCATTTCGCCGATGTATTGTCGTGGAGATAAAAGGCACTGAATGTCCATTTCGCATTCTCGACTCTCATTTTCAAGAGGATATAGTATCTGAGGTGGTTTAAAATACAAATCCGTGATCCACAATATAAAAAGGAGAGTGTGGAATCCAATGAGACAGCTTGTACCTAAGTTACGGTCAGAGCGAAAAAAGATACGTCCATCACTGCCTCTCAAGTCGTTCACTGTAACGTTCCTCATCTACGAATCTTTCATCCTCGCTCAAATTAATGGGGTAATCATCACTTTCTCGGTCCGAATCTCTCTCGCTCCATTGTAAACAACGGGGAATTGTGAGGAATACTAGCTCCTGTGACGTCACGCTACTTCCGGTACAGGCAAGGCTGTTTTTTTATCAGCGAGCAAAAGTTGCGAACTTTATCGTCGATTTTCTCTACTAAATCCTTTCAGCAAAAATATGGCAATATCGCGAAATGGTCAAGTATGACACATAGAATGGATCTGCTATTCCCGTTTAAATAAAAAAAAATCATTTCAGTAGGCCTTTAAACTCACTTTATTTGATTAATAGTCTATATAACAATTGTGTATATTTACACTACCGTTCAAAAGTTTGGGGTCACCCAAACAATTTTGTGGAATAGCCTTCATTTCTAAGAACAAGAATAGACTGTCGAGTTTCAGATGAAAGTTCTCTTTTTCTGGCCATTTTGAGCGTTTAATTGACCCCACAAATGTGATGCTCCAGAAACTCAATCTGCTCAAAGGAAGGTCAGTTTTGTAGCTTCTGTAACGAGCTAAACTGTTGTCAGATGTGTGAACATGATTGCACAAGGGTTTTCTAATCATCAATTAGCCTTCTGAGTCAATGAGCAAACACATTGTACCATTAGAACACTGGAGTGATAGTTGCTGGAAATGGGCCTCTATACACCTATGTAGATATTGCACCAAAAACCAGACATTTGCAGCTAGAATAGTCATTTACCACATTAGCAATGTATAGAGTGTATTTCTTTAAAGTTAAGACTAGTTTAAAGTTATCTTCATTGAAAAGTACAGTGCTTTTCCTTAAAAAATAAGGACATTTCAATGTGACCCCAAACTTTTGAACGGTAGTGTACATAAGTGTCTTTTAGTTGGTAAGGTAAGGTTGACTGTAATTGTGTATAGAATATTCAGATGTGTATGTTTTGCACTGATAAATGTCATATGACGGTATTTTGTTGACGTAGGATTGTCCCTCAGAACGTTTCGCAATTGTCCCTCAGATCTAAACATTTACCCTCCTCTACTGACCTTCCACCTTTCCGCAGAGCACAAACAGCTCTTCATCGCTGTCCGCTGTGACGTCATCGTCCACTTGAATCGATAGCGCCAGCGAGCATGCGGGACAAATGTGCACGTCATAATGGGCGTCATCATCAGCTGTGGTTTAAAAAGAACACACACAACACAAAAGTTAAATAATAGAGGAAAACACTTTGCTGCTGTTGTTGACTTGCGGCCAATCAGACGAAAGGCGGTGGGCACTAAAGATTTGACCTAACATAACTTGTGATAGTTGTACCTCAATTAAAGCTGCTCTTATTTATATGGTGCTGATGATTTCAGCCTTTCAAAGCTTCACTTGGACAACCAATTTTAAATATTTTTTCTTAATAGTTTTGTTGCATTCAACTCTAGCATCTCATAATAAGGAGAATAACGCCATATTTATGGACCAGCCAGGGGTTTGTCATACACAAAAATCAAAGCTCTAATGTTTTATTTTTGAGACATTCTTTGAGTGTTTAGCAAGTACAATCCTTAGTTTGATTAACTTACCATATTTTTCTGACTATAAGGCGCACTTAAAATCCTTTCATTTTCTCAAAAATCGACAGTGCACCTAATATACGGCATAACTTTGGTTGTGCTTACCTACCTCGAAGCAATTTTATTTGGTACATGGTGGCGACTTGTCCAGGGTGTGCCCCGCTTACCGCTCGAATGCGGCTGAGATCGGCTCCAACACCCCCCGCGACCCTGAAAGAGACAAGCGGTAGAAAATGAATGGATGGACATGGTGTAATAAGTGTGACAAGTAGATGGCAGTCATACATAAGAGATATGTGTAGACTGCAAGATGACGCCAGCACACAACACCAAAACTTAAAATGTTCCATTGAGAATATAGAACATTACACACGACGCTCAAAAATCTGTCAAAATGTTTTTAGTACGACTTCGGTAAGCTATGAAGCCGCACCGCTTGATGGATTGTCGGCACATTAAACATACGAGTATTATTATGGTGTGTGTATAAGGACCGCAAAATGGCACCTTTTAGCAGAAATATTATCCGGCGTTTTGTTTCAGAATATTATGCAAAACCAACTTTTCTTACCTTCTGGTACCTGCTGATCTGTATTTGGGATCTGCATAACTCTTGAAAATGTGCGCGCGTCCGCCATTGTAGTCCGTGCCGACACCGTAGTCTGTAGGCTTCTTCTTTTTCTCTATCTTGTTATGGGAAATTCATCTAACGCTGTTGTCATTTCTAATATAAAGTAGCATAAAGTTCTTACTTATATCTGTCAGTAGACAGATAACACTATTCACCCATCGGACGATTTCTCACTGGAGACATTTCCGGTGTTGTTTCCGGATGAGGAAACAACACCATGTCCCTCACTATTGACAGAAGAGACCCTCAAACGCTCGCTTTTGAAGTTCATGACTGCAAGACATAAACACACTGTTATCCAGGCTTCGCTACACATCTTAAAAGAAAGCCTGACGCTCTGCCAACTATCAGCTACAGATGTCGGAGTTGTGGGTTTGATCATGTTGTTTTTCCATAGCGAACATGCTAACTTGGAAAGATGTTGCTGTTCAAAATGTGAGTGCCAGTGTTGCTAAGGTTTGTTCATGTAGCAGTGCCGTGTTTTAATGTGTCATTAATAGCAGTGGTCCCCAACCACCGGGCCGTGGCCCGGTACCAGTCCGCGGACCGATTGGTACCGGGCCACACAAGAAATTTAAAAAAAAATTATAATAAAAAAATAAAAAATATTTATTTTTTTATTTTTTATTAAATCAACATAAAAAACACAATATATAGATTATATATCAATATAGATCAGTACAGCCTGCAGGGATAAAGTCCGTAAGCACACATGATTGTATTTCTTTATGGAAAAAAATTTAAAAAATAAAAAATAAAACAACCCCCCCCCCCAATTTTCAAGCGTTGACCGGTCCGCAGCTACAAAAAGGTTGGGGACCACTAGTACTTCACTTCTAGTATCAGCCTTTTTGGAGAATAAATATAAAAATTAAATGCAAGTAGTTTGTGCAGGTGTATTAATATTTTATTAGGGAATAAACAACATGCAGGAAGAGATTTAGAGCGTTTTCTATTGGGGCTCCGGTACTCTGGAATGCCCTCCCAGTAACAGTTAGAGATGCTACCTCAGTAGAAACATTTAAGTCCCATCTTAAAATTAATTTCTATACTCTTTATACTACTTTATACTCTTTCCTCTTATATGCCTTTAAATAGACCCCTTTTTAGACCAGTTGATCTGCCGTCTCTCTTTTCTGCTCTATCAGGCGGCCACGGATCAGATCGATCATGAAAAAAATCTACTTTTTGATTATGTCTTAAGATTAAGATGTATCCCTAGAGTCTGTTTATGTGCACCAAGAGTGTACATACAGCCAACACAGTACAGAGGACCCCTTTATAAAATCATTATTTAAAAGCAGGATTTGCTACACTTCTTAAAATGACACCCGGAACTATATCGACTATCCATCAATCAGCTACTGATGTGCGATCGGTGAGTTTAATCATTTTGTTTGTGTTTAGCAAACAAGTTAACTTAACATGATGTAATGTAAGTATTGTAGCTCACATTGCTATACTAATGTTGCTAACATTTGCGACCTCCTGTCGCACTCCTAAATAGTATAGGACGTTGTCGTATGTGATATATGGCGTCTATACCATTAGACAAGTGCAGAGTTAGCATGTATATGCAAAGAGTGGAGCTTCTTGGAGACACAACACAGCTAATTAGCAATAAAGCTAAACAAGCATGTTCCCAATAAGGTTTATCAAGGCACTTTTAGCTATACTCTAGGGTTGTACGGTATACTGGTGTTGGTATAGTACCGTGATACTAATTAATCATATTCAGTACTATATCTACCTCTAAATAGTCCTTTAAAACATGGCTACCTAGCTAGCTGCTAAAGTCCAGCCATAGTCGGCAGTGTTTTAGCTACTTCTAAATCACTAATCCTCGCCTCCATGGCGACAAATAAAGTAAGTTTCTTACAAGTATCATCCCTGCAGGACGAGGAATAGCTAAACATGCTTCACTAAACACCGTAGCTCCTCGGCGTCAAAATGTAAACAAACGCCATGGGTGAATCTACACCTAACATCCACTGTAATGATACCAAGTACAGGAGCGTATCTAGTCGATCCTACTATGATTACATTGATATTTTTTAGCATCACAAAAACTTTTTTCATTAAAAAAAAATGTATATGATGTTTATACACTCAGGAAATATGTCCCTGGACACATGAGGACTTTGAATATGACCAATGTATGATCCTGTAACGACTTGGTATCGGATTGGTACCTAAATTTGTGGTATCATCCGAAACTACTGTAGATAGAACATGTTAAAAGAGAAAGGAAGCCGATATTAACAGTAAATGAACAAGTAGATTACAAATTTATTTTCTACCGCTTGTCCTTAATAATTTTGACCAAATAATACAATGGAAAATGACAAAATATGTTACTGCATAAGTCAGCAGAATAATTAGGAGCCTTTGTTTGCTTACTTACTAATAAAAGACAAGTTGTCTTGTAAATTCACTATTTCATTTAAAGACAAACTTGCAATAAGAAACATATGTTTAATGTACCCTAAGATTTTTTGTTAAATTTAAGCCAATAATGCAATTTTTTGTGGTTCCTTTTATTTAGAAAAGTATCAAAAAGTATTGAAATACATTTTAGTACCGGTACCAAAATATTGGTATCGGGACAACACTACTATACAGTATTGTGGGGCCTCTGACACTGTAATGGTGAAAATCCTATTAAACACTATGTACCAGAGGTGTGGACTCGAGTCACATGACTTGGACTCGAGTCAGACTCGAGTCATGAATTTGATGACTTTAGACTCGACTTGACAAAATGTAAAGAGACTTGCAACTCGACTTAGACTTTAACATCAATGACTTGTGATTTCACTTGAACTTGAGCCTTTTGACTTGACATGACTTGCTACTTTCCCCAAAACCTAAAGCTTAAAAAGTTATTTGGGAGCGCTCCGTAGCTTTCATTTTGTACGTGTCTGTCTATCAGCGTGTGTGCTGCGTGTCAGCGTGTGTGCTCTCAGTACAACAGCCAATCAAATTAGATCTACATTGTTTTCATCCCACAGCATTCATCCAATCAAATTGCAGGACAACCAATGAACAAAAGTTGTCAAACAACGCGCCAGTGAGAAAGATTTATACCAAAGTTGGTTTCGTTCGGGTATAAAAACTATGACTTGGTCAACGAATTGCCGTATGCAAATCACGCAGTTCGAATATTACAGACGGAGACGCAACAACTTCCAACTTCGTTCGACATTTGAAGTTGCACAAAGAAGGGTAAGTTTTGAATGTAAGATAACGTTTATTGGCTAAGTAACATGGCTTTTATTTGCTGTGTAGTTAAATCAGTGAGGCTGTAAACTCACTGCTAACGTCATAAGTTCATAACCATAGACATCTTATAAGGGTACACAGCATCGAGCACTACTGCCTACTGGCGCAGACGAGACGCGGGGCCGCCATCTTGGAGTGGTGATCCGCTCCACTCACTGCAATTTATTTGGCAGGAGCAATGAACTGTCAGCGCATTTAATTCATTTTACCTCACTGAATACCACTCATTTTCACGCGCTTTTTTGTCATACGTGTAGCTTTGATAACAGACACATGTTTTATTATTCATAGTTTGCTTAACAGTAATAGAATATTCTTATACGCTATAAGTGACCAGACGTCCGAGATTAAAACTGGGAATATAATCCCAGAGAAGGGGGAAAAAACGGTCAGCTATTTTTAAATTGAAGAAACAATATGATTACGTTACTATGCTACATAAACAATGTATGAATACATTAGATATCTATATATCTTATAGACCGTATCTCTGTTGCTGCAGCAGCAGAGAGTTTATTCTGTCTTGACACTTTGTATTGATATTTTGTATTACATTCTTCCCTTAAATGATCATGTTTACAGAGATTGTTATATATGTATTTTTTATGTATGTCGCTTTGGATAAAAGCGTCTGCCAAATACTTAAACATATATAAACACCTGAAAGTCTTTATATCAGCTAAAACCCCAAATCTGTTTCACTGGATTCAGAATAAAACCAAATTCTGTTTTACCCAACAATGTCAGTATTTGAATATTGTTACTTGAAGACTTATTCCTGGTTACAATTATACTGTTAAGAAAGTATTGTCTTATATTTTGCCTAAAATGAGAATGCATCACAATCAATGGCGGCTGGTGAATTTTGTTTTAGGTGGGGCTGAAAGTTTGTAAACCAAACCCCTGTAGGGGCGTCATCCTCCCCCAGAAGATTTATTTGTGATTTTCACATACAAATATTGAAGATCTTTGCTCCTTCTCAACTCTGTGGTAATGTTATTTTCATAAAATACAACCAATAGTACATTAATGTTAAATCTTACTTGTGAAAAGTAATCCCCCGATTCCTATTTTCAACAGTCCGCTCATTTGAGCAGGAAAACGCTGAACACCAGCCCGGCATCTTTGTTTTCTACCTGTCAACTGTCAGTTTAGGCTGCTCGCCGGCTCCTCATCACCACTTCAAGATGCAAATTGCTCGCGTCACAGCAACCAATATTGCGTCTACTTATAAGATGTTTATGGTTATAACGTCATTTCAAACACGGCAATATGTTGCGTCCACTGCAGTTTGCTACCCTATTCATACTTTTTGTCAAGTGATTTTTTAAGCAGGGTTGCATGAGGTACCTACACTTAACGTTACGTTAGTTCAGGGGTCGGCAACCCGCGGCTCCGGAGCCGCATGCGGCTCCTTGACCACTCTGATGCGGCTCAGCTACATACATGCCGACCCCCCCCCCCCCCCCCCCCGATTTTCCCAGGAGACTTATGGATCTCAGTGTCTCTCATAGATTACTCCCAGGGAAAAAATAATCCTATTTACACTCTAATTACTAAATAAAGGGCGTGCCCTAATTGCACTGTAGTAATTGTCCTCTATAGCATTTACATACAGCATGCCAGTCCAGCCACATGTTGCATGTTGTTATTACTTGCACACACAGGAGACAGCAAAGCATACTTACTCATCAGCCACACAGCTTACACTGACGGTAGCCGTATCAAACAACTTTAACATTGTTACGTTACAAATATGCGCCACACTGTGAACCCACACCAAAAAAGAATGAAAAACACATTTCTGGAGAACATCCCACCGTAACACAACATAAACACAACACAACCATTACCCAGAATCCCATGCAGCCCTAACTCTTCCGGTCTACATTATACACCCCCGCTACCACCAAATCCCCCCACACATCAACCCCCCCCCCCCCCCCCCCCCTCTCCGTGCTCATCGGAAGAGTTAGGGCTGCATGGGATTCTGGGTATTGGTACCGTCAGTGTAAGATGTGTGGCTGCTGAGGTAGTACGCCTTGCTGTCACTTACGTGAGCAAGCTGGAATTGCATTCTACGTGTGGTCGAGCAGGTACACTGTTAGGGCAGACTGTAGAGGGCGCCAAATGCAGTGTCATCACGCTCTTATATTCGGGAGTCACCCAGGAAAAATGAGAGGGTTGGCAAGTATGACGCTATTAAGCGCCATTCATTCAAATCTCGCGTGCTGCACTAACATCAAATTTCCACATTAAAGTGCGTGCCGGTGCATTTAAGCTTTGTATGCGGTGTTTTTCATTTTAAATTTAAAAATTTTTTTTGTGGCTCCCATTACTTTCTTTAATTTGTGAAACTTGCCAAAATGGCTCTTTGAGTGGTAAAGGTTGCCGACCCCTGCGTTAGTCCATGTATCACACACAGTAACATAACGTTAGACGGCGGTCAGCAGCACCGCGTATTTTAGCCACCTACAAAAAGACAAACCTAGTCAAATAAAGGTCAGTTAAAATGTATACTATATTAAGAATATGTGTACATATTGCATAGGGCCCTGACATCTAAAAAGTACAACTCTGTTCATTGTTATGTTCATGTATTTGTTATGTTTTTCATGTGTACGCACACATCAACACACATACAGTATGAGATGAGATCAGTGAGATAAGGTAAGAACAGAATAGAAACTGATGTAGAACTAGTTACAATGCAATATGCCATGGAAATACAATGTTAACACTTTTGTACAAATAAGTACAGTTGCACTTGTTTTTGCAAATGTGTTTATTCTGTAAAGGAATGAATTAAATGTTTAAAATTGTTTAAACTATTAAAATGACTGGTTAATAGTGCTATTATGAATTGCAATGTCAGTACTATTTTCTTTCCTGCTATTTCAAATGCACTTGTTTTAATAAATAAATACAGCGGTTTAAAAGCATACACAATCTGTGGAAATATATTAGTCTGTGGTCAAAAGGACTTGAAAGGACTCGAAACTCAAAATGCAGGACTTGTGACTTGACTTGAGACTTTCCAGTCTTGACTTAGGACTTGACTCGGGACTTGCCTGTCTTGACTCGGGACTTGACTCGAGACTTGAGGGCAAAGACTTGAGACTTACTTGTGACTTGCAAAGCAATGACTTGGTCCCACCTCTGCTATGTACCAGTGACGTGTGGTGAGCTTCATGACTGGTGAGGCACTGACTTCATCACAGTCAGATTTACAAACATATGAACCCTAAAGAGTATCTTATTGACCATGTGATTGGCAGCAGTTAACGGGTTATGTTTAAAAGCTCATACCAGCATTCTTTGCACATACAAACTGTAGCACACAAAAAAGCACATTTAATAAAAAAAACATTATTATGGTCTTACCTTTCTTGCTGGACATCCACACAGCCAGCCTTTGCGTGTGTACCACATCGTTTGAAAAGAACGGGTCTTCTGTCCCGAAGTCTGAAGCAAAGCTTTTAGCTCCGGCGTTGGTCTACCTTTAATTATTACCTCCTGCTTCGATTGAAAGTCCAGTTTAGAAACCTGTTTTATTTTACATATGTAATCCTCCATGTTTTTAATAAAAGTTCAGGCGAGAGGAAAAAATAAACGATCGCTGCACTTGACTTGCTAACTGTTGCTTGTTCTCACTTTTCTGTGGCTGAAGAATGATCCCTGGGATCACTACAGCCCTCTACCACCAGGAGGCCGGATTACTGCGAGCCTCAGCCAGTGCGTCTTTTGCAGCCGTTTTATGATTGCCCAGCACAAGAAATACATGACACACATACAGTTGTTGACAAAATACACTGCACATTATATACCTCAGCTAACTAAACTATGCCATAGTTTAGTTAGCTGATATAATTTATATAGCAATACGGTCTCACTGCACAGCAGGCCAGCAGTTAGCCGAGTCATTGCGCAATCCATGGTGAGGCACAAATCAGTGACGTGCCTCAACTGGCTGGTGACTCACCGCAAGTATTTGAACGGCAAATGTGAAAATTCAGCGATTTTGAATAAAAATAATCTAAAACTGGTGAAGTTAAATGGAAAATAACTTTAGTATAATCACTGGATACATATAACAATTTAATTCATTTTTTTTTCTTTTTACATTTTTTTTCTTTCCATTATGGCACGTGAGGCCCCGCCTCCCCTGCCTCTACTGACTGCACGTCACTGCTATGTACGTAATAAAAGACGATCAATGCACTTGATCAATGAAAGTAGCCCAAACGTTAATAAATACACAAGTGTTTGCCCACCATTGACGGAGGCCGGTGCTGTGCCAACTGACGTCCTATTGGCCGCATGGAGACACACCACCTTTGGGAGTGCGGCCACTAAAAAGCAAACAACACGACTGACCCTTCCTGGCGCACGATGACAACAAATTGTGCCATATGCCGGCAGCGTACGTTTACAAAAGCCCCACAGCTCCGACCTCTCGCCTGGGACCAAAACACAGGGACTTCCTTAGGTCATCTGAGAAGCAGATTTATATTTATATGTATACTATATGCTACTAAGTAAACTGGTCTTCCCTAATGCCTCTAAACGCCTCATCTAATATTTACCTACCAACTAGCCAAGGTCAAAGACGCTGACGTGCTACATTGTGTAGTATTTTAGGAGTTCATTGACCATACACACACACACACACACACACACACACACACACACACACACACACACACACACATGCACAACTTTGGTCTCGTGACAACAATGGGCCCCCGTCTCGCTACGTTTCCTGAGACTGGGAGACACTTTCCGGGGATTATTGGTCTACGTTGGAGACACACATGAAGTATTTCAATCCTCAAATGTCGTCACAAATGTACGCAGACTTTGTATAAAGACGACTGGGCGGCGTTGAAACAACCACGTACCACAAAAGATGGATTTCCTGTCGGTGGTTGATGGTATTGTTGCAAACACTTTCTATACATTTGGCAATCTTACTTAGCAGTGTGACAGAGGCAGAATATGCATTAGTTACATGTTGGGGTTTTTTTTGTTGAAAATTTTGTTTTTCCCCAGGAGGAAGTGGATTTCGGTCTTGGGGTAAAACCTTTTTGGGAAACTCTGTGAAGGCGGTCTGTGTGAAAATGGCTCTGCCAAAAATTTAAAGTGTAAAAGTTGTTTCTTTTAGTTCAATCAATCAATCAATGTTTACTTATATAGTCCTAAATCACGAGTGTCTCAAAGGGCTGCACAAGCCACAGCGACATCCTCGGCTCAGATCCCACATCAGGGCAAGAAAAAACTCAACCCAAAGGGATGACTGAGAAACCTAGTTAGTGAGTTAGTTGTAGAAGGATAGAGAGCCATTTTATGCAGATTGAGGTATTTACAGTATACTACATTTTTGCAGTTACAGTCTAATTGCATCAGGGGTGACAAAAACAAATTTATTCTTGTTTATATAATTTTTTTTCAACATTTTTCTTAATGAGTGCAATTAAACATGGTATAAATTATTATCTCCGCTAAGGAGTTTTAATCGTGGTTTGCACAATTATTTAACAGACATTTTTGTAAAACTTTTAAGAAAACTGTTTATGGTGATATTTTTTTTCGTAGGTAATTTTTTAATAATGTTGCAGCACTATATATTTCCGTAAAGTTTGTTTTTTTTATGTTTGTTTGTTAGCAAGTTAGCCGAATTGTTAAAAAAAACAATTCAATCCATTTAGAAAAAAACAACAACAACAACTTTTAACTGATATAATTAGAATGCAAGTAAATTGTGTACAAACTGAGGAAGGAACATGTGTGTTAGTAATTGCTACAAAGTGGAAAACGGGTAGGATGAGATAAGCCTTGCTTCTCCATACTCCTTTTCGGATATGTAAAGAAAAATGAAAATATGTAAAATACTGTATGCGATGTATCATATTTGTATTGTGTACATGATTGAAATAAACTTCAACCAACCAAACATGCAGCATTTATCAAGTGTTTTCAACAATTCAACTATTTTCTTTCCCACTTTTAATCACCATTTTTTTTTTTGTTATATTCATTATCTGTATGTATCCATATATAAATATATATACAATCATAAAGTACACGGGGACGGCGTGTAGCGCAGTTGGGAGAGTGGCCGTGCCAGCAACCTGATGGTTCCTGGTTCGATCCCCACCTTCTACCAACCTCGTCACGTCCGTTGTGTCCTTGAGCAAGACACTTCACCCTTGCTCCTGATGGGTCGTGGTTAGGGCCTTGCATGGCAACTCCCGCCATCAGTGTGTGTGAATGTGTGTGTGAATGGGTGAATGTGGAAATAGTGTCAAAGCGCTTTGAGTACCTTATAGGTAGAAAAGCGCTATACAAGTATAACCCATTTACAATACATGTGCATGCAGCATTTTTCACGTTTTTTCACATTTTATTTACCACTTTCAATTACTACTATATTTTAGTTTTAGTTATATCCATGATGGGTATTTATTTATGTGTATTTATGTATGTATGTATATATATATATATACTGTATGTATATATATATATATATATATATATATATATATATATATATATATATATATATATATATATATATATATATATATATATATATATATATATATATATATATATATACACACACACACATAAATATACACTTACCATATTTTTCGGACTATAAGTCAGTTTTTTTCATAGTTTGGCCGGGGGTGCGACTTATACACAGGAGCGACTTATGTGTAAAATTATTAACACATTACCGTAAAATATCAAATAATATTATTTAGCTAATTCACGTAAGAGACTAGACGTATGCGATTTCATCGGATTTAGCTATTAGGAGTGACAGATTGTTTGGTAAACGTATAGCATGTTCTATATGTTATAGTTATTTGAATGACTCTTACTATAATATGTTACGTTAACATACCAGGCACGTTCTCAGTTGGTTATTCATGCATCATATAACGTACACTTATTCAGCCCGTTGTTCACTATTCTTTATTTATTTTAAATTGCCTTTCAAATGTCTATTCTTGGTGTTGGGTTTTATCAAATAATTTTCCCCAAAAAATGCGACTTATACTCCGGAGTGACTTATACTCCGAAAAATAGGGTACATACATATACAGTATATCCTGTGCACTTAAGATGTGACTTTAAGGTTTTATTTTTTACGTATAGAATACTAAATGGCCTAGCTCCATCCTATCTTGCCGGTTGTACTGTACCATATGTCCCAGCTGGAAATCGGCGTTAAAAAAACTAGTGATTCCCAGAGCCTAAAAAAAAGTCTGCGGGCTATAGAACATTTTCTATTGGGGTTCCAGAACTCTTGAATGCCCTACCAGTAACAGTTAGAGATGCTACCTCAGTAGAAGCATTTAAGTCCCATCTTAAAACTAATTTCTATACCCTAGCCTTTAAATAGATCCCTTTTTAGTTGATCTGCCGTCTCTTTTTTCTGCTCTGCCCCCTCTCCTGCGTGGAGAGGTTATCAGGTGACCACGGATCAGCCTCCACGTAGGAGGAGCTAGCTGTTCAAAGTCTGGAACCAGGATGGACCACTACTCTATGCATCAGTCGGCGACATCTCAGCTTGTCTACATGCATGGGGACCCCCTGCTGGCCCCACTATGGACTGGACTCTCACATTATTATTGCACCGGTCACCCAAGGGGGTCCCCACATGTGCGGTCCCTTCCAGGGTTTCACAGTGTTCCCATTGGGTTGAGTTTTTTCTTGCCTTGACGTGGAATCTAATTTGTTGTTGTGGCTTGTGCAGCCCTTTGAGACATTTGTGATTAAGGGCTATATAAATAAACTTTGATTGATTGATTGATTAATACGCACATAGTTAAACATACATAAATGCATATATACATACATATAGATATATATACACATATACATACATACATAAATATCCATATATACACATATATATATTTTTTGTCCTGTCCAGCCACTCAAATAAACATACACATATATTTATACACAATATATATATACACATATATATATATATATATACATACATATATATGCACATATATATACAGTACATACATATATATGCACATATATATATATACAGTACATACATAAATATATATATACACACATAAAATATATATACATAAATATACATACACACACATATCATATATATATATATATATATATATATATATATATATATATATATATATATATATATATATATATATATATATATATATATATATATATATATATATATATACATACATATATATATACGTATATTCCGCTCTACCCCGGTATTGAGCACTGTATAACGGATAAACCACAGAAACCTCGACTATATATATACTAATCATTTCCTCAAATGTAGTTTATACAAATACAGTATATTATACCTATAAGATATTATATGTTCTCCTCCTTGCTGTACATTTCACATATACTTTTTTATATATCTTTTTAAATTGAAGGATGTTATTGCTTTGAGATCATCGTCTAATGGATTCCACTGAGTCTACCCACAAACTGATATGCACAACCTTTTCAGAATAGTTTACACAAGGTGATATGCCCCTCAAATTTATATACGATAAATGTATTATAAATGCAATTATATTGTATTTCAGATCCATTATGGATGAAACTACGGTTTCATTGTGCAAATACTTCAGGACAGTGTATATGTGTGATTGTATGTACATCACCACACTACTTTTGTAGAATGACAGTAGAAGCATTGTCTTACATGAAAGGTGTGGATCACAAACACATTACCCGACAGGAGAAAAAAATCCTTATCAGTAATATCAGGTTTTGTTTAAATGTGTGTGTGCAGACCTGGACCATGTCCCGAGGAATCAGACGCCAAACTCAACCATCTGGTCCAACCACCAAGACCAGTAGGATGCTGGACCAGCCAGTATCACCTCCTTCTATTCTGTACACAAACAGTTTGCAAACACAAGCCTCACATTACACATAAGACTAGATAGATAGATAGATAGTACTTTATTGATTCCTTCAGGAGAGTTCCCTCAGGAAAATAAAAATTCCAGCAGCAGTGTACAGAATTGAGATCTAAGACTAAGACACCTAAGAAGGTTGCAACATGACACCGCACATTTTAGATTGTTACAATCTCAAAACTATTACACGAGGTCACGCAAAGCTGACATCTAAAATGTCTCGTGACCTGCTGTCACTGCCACATTTACACAGGGCGAGCAATGACCTTTTTGTTGTTTCTCACATCTACCATTCATCACATGACAATATGATATCACTGGGCAGTAAAAACAAATAAATAGGCTTTAACCTCAGGTACCCTCTATATGTTGGCTTAGGTATCAATAGGAAGCTCAAGCTCTAATATAGAACATCAGGAAAGACTTTGCTTAAGTTTGCTAAATTGTGAGTGTCTGAGAAGCAAATATATATAAATAAATATAAAATAAATAATTAAAAAGATAAAATAAAATGAAAAAAATACAATTCGTCAATAAATCACTGCATCAATTAAACAAAAAAGCTTTTCTTGACCCCAGAAATAAATCTGCATATAATATGTAGCATTTATTTACTTAATTGCCGACATGCTGGCTCCAAACTTGGGCACAATGTAATGCGATTGAATAAAAGTTGTGTATCAAAATATGAAAAAAAAATATATATATATAAATATATAAAACAATAAAACCTGTAGGAAGAAGCAAATATTATTTAAAAGTCATCTTTTGTCATGTTGTGGTCCATGGCACACTGTAAAAGTAAAGTAAAACATTTTCAAAACTGCAAAAATTGGGGGTAATAGGGACAACTTAAAAAAAAAAAAATTAAATGTGAATATTAGTGACAACACAATACTTGGCTTAAAAAATAAAACAAAAATGATATATTGACCCTCAAAATGAATTTAGGAAAAAACTATTGCTGTTTTTCTTTTGTTTTCACAGAATGAATCCCTAACATTTGAACACGAAAATAAAACATTAAACATTAAAATGACATATGAACGGGGTTCTTCATTGCTTTGATAAAAGAGCAGCCTAACATTGTCTGGCATAGTTAAGTTAAAGTTAAAGTACCACTGATAGTCACACACACACTAGGTGTGGTGAAATTACCCTCTGCATTTGACCCATCCCCTTGGTCCACCCCCTGGGAGGTGAGGGGAGCAGTGAGCAGCAGCGGTGGCCGCGCTCGGGAATCATTTTTGGTGATTTAACCCCCAATTCCAACCCTTGATGCTGAGTGCCAAGCAGGGAGGTAATGGTTCCCATTTTTATAGTCAATACAGTCAATAGAGTTTCTTCCCCTATTTACCCAACCAAAATCATTTAATCTCCAAAAGCAATGTAAGGGAACATGAATTGACCTTTAACCTCAGCCACCTTCCCTTTCAGTAAAAAGAAGCCGTCATGTTAAAATGAATAGAAAAAACAAAAAAAACTTTTGCTTGTCTTTGGCCAATCTCTTTCCGCTTTGTCACAAGCGCAAAAATAATGTTTTCACAACTCTGTGCAATGTTTCGGCTTGTTATCAAACCTTTCATAAATGCCAACAAAGCAGTGTGGAAATGTAGGTCACGTTGAAACCAGGTGAGACCACGTCTACTTTATTTTTTTTATTGCGGCGAACAAAGACCACATACGTTTCTACACCTTGTCTTCCACAGAGACATCCCATGACAACACAATCCTGCGAGTGAGCGGCTCCAGGCAGATATAAAAGGTTTGTATTGGCAGCATCCTGGTAGTCACGTAGGGCCCGGGGTGAGGCCCGACCAGCCTTTACTTCCACGAGGAGGCGATGAAAGATAACCTGGGGAAAATGGAACAGGAGGAAATGGGAGGAAAGCGAAAACAAATGCAGAGTCGCTTTGTTCTAAGTTTGATCTAAAATGCGATTAATGCGTACAAAGAAGCGCAACTAAACACGTCGCCTCGGACGGACTCTTGGGTGGTATCCATTTCTTCACATGTTCTAAAGAGAAGGGTGTGTGAAAGCAAAATATGACGTGCCTGCACACTGAACACGTAGGGAGGATGGTGTGACACACTCTTTCACACAAACCTCACCTCGAGGAAAAGGGATGGCAACACATCCCACGTAGGCCTTATTTGGCTTCAGAGGCCACCATATACGCTACAGTCAGTCAGCACACTCATGAACACAGCAGAACGTCAAGCTGTCACATGTTTGGCTGTGAAAATTCAGAATACTTAAAAAAAATAATAATGTGACGCCTTCCAAAAATATTTTGTACATTTTTGTTGATTACATTTCCCCGCCTAGGAAATAATGACCTAATAATAAGTCATCTGTTCTAAGGTCACGCTGTGGCTGTCATGAATCAAGAAGGACCACGGGGAACAATTCAATTCAATGTCCTTTATTTAACAAGGTAAAAAACTCATTGAGATTAAAATCTATTTTCCAAGAGTGACCTGGCCAAGACGGCAGCAAAGAAAAAGTTACAGAAATACATATAAAAAAAAAAACAATAGAAAACACAATTAAAAATAAATGACTTACATATTCCCCACGACCCCAAAAGGGACAAGCGGGAGAAAATGGATGGATGAATGGACTTACATATTACTTACCTATCCGGGAGATCGCAAAAAGTCGCTGCCTGACCAGGGCTCAGAAAATCAGTACACACTAAAAAATTTTGGGTTAAAAAATAACTCAATTTTAACCCAACTGCTGGTACAGAAATGGACGAACGCCTTATTTGAGTTATTTTAACTCAATATTTTAGGTAAATTTTTTCAATCCAACTTTTGCGCTGAATTGTTTAACCAAAAAGTTGAGTTATGATAACTTAAAGGCCTACTGAAACCCACTACTACCGACGACACAGTCTGATAGTTTATACATCAATGATGAAATCTTAACATTGCAACACATGCCAATACGGCCGGGTTAACTTATAAAGTGCAATTTTAAATTTCCCGCCACACTTCCGGTTGAAAACGTCTAGATATGATGACGTATGCGTGTGACGTCAACAATTGAATACAATACAAAAAAGCTCTGTTTTCATTTCAAAATTCCACAGTATTCTGGACATCTGTGTTGGTGAATTTGCAATTTGTTTAATGAACAATGAAGACTGCAAAGAAGAAAGTTGTAGATGGGATCGGTGTATTAGCGGCTGGCTGTAGCAACACAACCAGGAGGACTTACTTGGATAGCAGACGCGTTAGCCGACGCTAGCCGCCAACCTCACGGATGATCGGGTGAAGTCCTTCGTCCTTCCGTCGATCGCTGGAACGCAGGTGAGCACGATGAGCAGATGAGGGCTGGCTGGCGTAGGTGGAGAGATAATGTTTTTATCATAGCTCTGTGAGGTTTCGTTGCTAAGTTAGCTTCAACGGCGTCGTTAGCAACAGCATTGTTAAGCTTTGCCAGGGTGGGAATTATTAACCGTGTAGTTACATGTACATGGTTTAATAGTATTGTTGATCTTCTGTCCATCCTTCCAGTCAGGGATTTATTTATTTTGTTTCTATCTGCATTTGAGCCCGATGCTACCACGTTAGCCCAGTAGCTAAAGAGCTTCGCCGATGTATTGTCGTGGAGATAAAAGTCACTGTGAATGTCCATTTCCCGTTCTCGACTCTCATTTTCAAGAGGATATAGTATCCGAGGTGGTTTAAAATACAAATCCGTGATCCACAATAGAAAAAGGAGAGTGTGTGGAATCCAATGAGCCAGCTTGTAACTAAGTTACGGTCAGAGCGAAAAAAGATATGTCTTGCACTGCATTCTAGTCCTTCACTCTAACGTTCCTCATCCACGAATCTTTCATCCTCGCTCAAATTAATGGGGTAATCGTCGCTTTCTCGGTCCGACTCGCTCTAGCTGCATTGAAAACAATGGGAAATTTTGAGGAGTCCTTCCTCTGTTGACGTCACGCTACTTCCGGTACAGGCAAGGCTTTTTTTATCAGCGACCAAAAGTTGCAACTTTATCGTCGATGTTCTCTACTAAATCCTTTCAGCAAAAATATGGCAATATCGCAAAATGCTCAAGTATGACACATAGAATGGATCTGCTATCCCCGTTTAAATAAAAAAAATTCATTTCAGTAGGCCTTTAATGTTGGGTTATTCACTACCAAACTATTGGGTTGAATTTATTTAACCCAAAAGTTGAGTTATGCTAACTCAATGTCGGTTGATTCATAACCCAACTATTGGGTTGAATTTATTTACCGTATTTTTCGGACTATAAGTCACAGTTTTTTTCATAGTTTGGCCGGGGATGCGACTTATACTCAGGAGCGACTTATGTGTGAAATTATTAACACATTACTGTAAAATATCAAATAATATTATTTAGCTCATTCACATAAGAGACTAGACGTATAAGATTTCATGGGATTTAGTGATTAGGAGTGACAGATTGTTTGGTAAACGTATAGCATGTTCTATATGTTATAGTTATTTGAATGACTCTTACCATAATATGTTACGTTAACATACCAGGCATGTTCTCTGTTGGTTATTTATGCGTCATATATCGTACACTTATTCAGCCTGTTGTTCACTGTTCTTTATTTATTTTTTAAATTGCCTTTCAAATGTCTATTTCTTGGTGTTGGGTTTTATCAGATAAATTTCCCCCAAAAATACAACTTATATATGTTTTTTTCCTTCTTTATTATGCATTTTCGGCCGGTGCGATTTATACTCCGGAGCGACTTATACTCCGAAAAATACGGTAACCCAAAAGTTGAGTTATGCTAGCTCAATGTTGGTTGATTCATAACCAAACTATTGGGTTGAATTTATTTAACACAAAAGCTGAGTTATGCTCACAACAATGTTGGGTTATTCCAAACCCTGTAACGACGGGGGTCACATTTTACTGCGCGGATCATTGTCCCAAGATGCAGCAGGAACTCCGGAGGCGAGGTGCAGGCGAGACATTGATTTATTGTCCATGAATCATGCAAAAAATACAAAAAGACAGAAAAGCGCGCCGATAGCGCGGCCGCTATGGCGAAGCTTAGCACAGGAACAGGAATCAAAGAGGGGTTGCATGGAAGCAAAATAGAATATGTCGTCAATGTTGCGTAGTGCAAACAAGACAGCCAGACTGATTGTGGCGAAACACGGGAATAAGTAGCTCTCTTGGGACGGCGTGGCGAAGTTGATAGAGTGGCTGTGCCAGCAATCGGAGTGTTGCTGGTTACTGGGGTTCAATTCCCACCTTCTACCTTCCTAGTCACGTCCGTTGTGTCCTTGGGCAAGACACTTCACCCTTTGCCTCTGATGGCTGCTGGTTAGCGCCTTGCATGGCAGCTCCCGCCATCAGTGTGTGAATGTGTGTGTGAATGGGTAAATGTGGAAATACTGTCAAAGCGCTTTGAGTACCTTGAAGGTAGAAAAGCACTATACAAGTACAACCCATTTATCACATTTATTTACTCTCTGATTAGTGCCCAGGAGCATGTGAGCGTCCCAAACACTAATCAGAGGCAGGTGAAACTAATCTGCAGTCACGGAAACTAAAACACAAACCCAGGGGTGCTGAAAACAGAACTGAGGTAGTGAAACTAACAGAACAAAACATGACTCATATTCCATTAAAATATACTCAAAAGCAAGATATGAGTGACATTTTTTTTTACAAGAATTGCTGTGTATGGTCATAGTAGTTTTGTACAGCATGGTCAAATATTTTCATGTACATAAGATGTGTGATTGTAAATAATGTTAATGAGATTAATCCTTAATACAATTCCCTTCAAGAAAGAAGTACATTTTTTATTAAAAAAAGCCTTATACCCCAAAATGTGTTACTCATTGAAAAACAACCCAAAAATGGTTCATAGTTTTGAAAACCCAGAAATTGAGTTAAAATAATACCCTTATAACCCAAAAAATGGATTGCTCTTCATAAAAATAACTCCAAAATGTAACCCAACACTCGCAATTCATAAATTGGGTTATAAAAATAACCAAGCATTTTTTAGTGTGCAGAGACTCCTCCCACCCCCACCAAGGACTATTTTCACTGCTGGACTCTAGAAAGAGGTTCCGCAGCCTCCATAGAAGAAGCTCCAGGTTCTGTAATAGCTTCTTCCTTCAGGCCATAAGACTCTTGAATGCATCATAATAATCCCCTCAATTCCCCCCAAAAACGGATTAACTCGCTGGACTATAAAGACAATATAATATACATCTGTAAACATGTAAAGTGCAATATATTTATCTGTACAGTAATCAATTTATTTATATCTGCACCTTCTTTTGTAAATGCAAACAGTCTGCACCTTATTGCTCTTTTATCCTGCACTACAACGAGCTAATGCAACGACATTTCGTTCTTATCTGTACTGTAAAGTTCAAATTTGAATGACAATAAAAGGAAGTCTAAGTCATAAAAACAATGTATAAAATGTTTCCGTAAAAACAACTTAAACAAGTACAATGCTCAATAGAAACAGTTTCTCGATTCTTTGAAATGGCCTGAAATTCACACAAAGTGATCAGCTCAGGTAACCTCAGATCTTTCTGTAAATTATTCCACGACCATGAAAACTTTTTTCCAAGATTTGTGTTGGCTCCAGGACCGAACATTCTGAGTATATCCTGCGATCTTAAACTGTAGCGACTGGAGTCTCGACACATAAAAGAACACAAACAAGGGGGAACCGCACCAAGAAGTGATTTATATGTAAAACACAACCATCGAGAAAATCTGCGTACTGATTAAGATGGACAATAAGCATTTGCATATAAAGTGCAATGATGGACTAGGTTGCCACAAACAGTAATAAAATGTAAGCACAGTACCCAGTTTTTTCAAATAAGAGTCTGGTGCATTCATTAAAAGCAAGTCTCCATAATCTAGCAAAAGCATAAAAGTGGTCAGATTCACTCTTGGGATTTGTTTCTAAAGAAAAATCCCAACTTATTTTTAAATTTAGTCACAAGTTTTTTAATGTGAGATTTAAAGGACAAGTTCTCATAATTGACAATTCCCAAGTACAGAAATGTTGTGACCATTTTAGGGCTGCAACAACTAATCGATTAAATCGATTAAAATCGATTATAAAAATAGTTGCCGATTAATTTAGTCATCGATTCGTTGGATCTATGCTATGCGCATGCGCAGAGGCTTTTTAATTTAATTTTATTTATTTTTATTTTTTTTTATAAACCTTTATTTAAAAACTGCAACATGTACAAACATCTGAGAAACAATAATCAAAATAAGTATGGTGCCAGTATGTTGTTTTTTTTTCCAATAAAATACTGGAAAGGATAGAAATGTAGTTTGTCTCTTTTATCCGATTATTAATCGAAGTAATAATCGACAGATTAATCGATTATCAAATTAATCGTTAGTTGCAGCCCTAGACCATTTGAAGTTCAACCTTATGGGCAGTTAATATTTTTGGGCAATTTTGTTGACATAAAACTTTGTTGAACAAACACCCAAGCTGTCAACGCTGAAAGAATAACAACAGACATAGATATTAATTTACAAACATTTAGCTGGGTTGGATATGACGTCATATCCGTTTTTCTTCTCCGCGGGCTTAATTCACACGATGGTCAAGCAGTTTGAGAGTAGAATTAAAACAAGTGAGAGTGAGTGTAGAGTTTGAGCAGAAAATGCCATATTGCTGTTCTGTTCTTGGGTGTTCCAGTCGTTCAAATAGAGAGATAGGAAATAGCTTTCATAGTGTCCCGAAAGAAGTGGTTCATAAAGGTAATAAAGTCAAGGAAAAAAACGAAAGAGTGTGGAAGGAAATGGCTCTTAAAAATATCACTTTCATCATCTTGTGGAATACAATCAGACCGTGCTTGTGTCTGCAGCGATCACTTTGTAAAATATGGAATAATTTGGTTAATATTGTCTTGACATTGTCTTATATTGTTGTATTGACACAAATATTTTTAGTTTGCTGCATATTACAAAAAACACAAAATGTTAGAAAAAATAAAAATGCTCAGTTTTGATTGACTGTTCGTTAATTATATTTCCTCAGAATAAATGTATGTTAAATAATATTTGTTAATATTAAACAATTGTTCTTATTTAAAATTACAAAATATATACAATTCATACAAACATCATTATCAGCAACAGGTTAGCATTGTCAGCTCCGAGGAGTCAAACCGTTAAGACATGGACTTCAACCAAGGCTACGAACTTAAGGAGAAGCCGATGATGTGTGAGAAAGTTCAAAGTCTGCTGATAAAATATAGACAAAAAAAATCCTTGTCTGTTCAATTCATATATTATACAGCAGCTAATATTTTATTGACAATGTCATCCTGACCATGACATAATACACTAAAGTGCACATTGCGTGTGAGTGTGTGTGCATGGATATTGTGTGTTTGTGAGTGTGTTTGTGTCATTCCTGCATAGTATTTTTGAACTTAATTGTGTTCCCCTGAGGGAGCAATCAGATATCTTTTAATTTCTCCATATACAAATGGATGGATGGACACTTTACCCATCTTGGTATTGACATGAATGACAATGGCGCCCAACAGTGGTTTAAAAGTGCACTACGTCTTACTAAAATGTGATGTGTTATGTGCTATCACTTTTCATCCTTTTTCAGCTATAAAAAAAAAGAAGAAAAAAAGGGGGCACTGACTTCCAAATCTTGCCATGGCTGTCAAATTTGGTGGAAGAGGGAGTAGCTTGCCTCTTACAGACAGATGCAGAGCCACGCCCACCATACCATAATCCTCAAAACCTGCAGTATAAACATAACAAGGTGTTTAACACTGGGTTGTACTGTACAACCAAAAAAAAAAAAAAACTTCCATACCTCCTCCATAATGGTGTCTTTGCCTCAGTGCTTGATGGTGATGGTCTTCACCTCAGTGAAGAAGTGATAGGAGTCCCTCCCTCCTTCCCTGCCAACGCCAGAGTTCTTCATCCCCCCAAAGGGCAGGTTGAGATCTCTCACCAGCCAGCAGTTGGTCCACACCAGGCCCGTCTGAAGCCTCCTGGCCACCCGATGGACCTTCCCCACGTCCCGGGACCACACCGTGGCTGCCAGCCCGTAGCGCACCCCGTTAGCCTTGGCGACCGCCTCGTCCTCGCCGTCGAAGGGGCTGACGCAGGTGACGGGGCCGAAGATCTCGTCCTGCATGACGCGGGAGCTGTCGGCCACGCCCGAGATGACGGTGGCGGCCATGAAGTAGCCGTTGATGTTGCGATTCGGGAGGTCCGGGTGGTTAATGCCTTCGCCGCAGTGCACAGTGGCGCCCTCAGATTTGGCCAGTGCGACAAAGCTACGAACCTAAAAGATAAGTGGGAAGAATTAGAAAGCACAGAACACAAATAAATTGTTTTTATAGATGCTTTTAAACCTTCTCCAGGTGCTCTTTGCTGATGAGAGCACCATTGTTGTTGCCAGGGTCAGAGGGCACGCCCGTCTTCCACTTCCTGGCAGCCGCCACAAACTTCTCCAAGAACGTGGCGTAGATGCTCCTCTCGACATAAATTCTACTGGTGCACAGGCAGATTTCTCCCTGGTGAGACATTTGAACAGGTTGAGAAAATAGAAAAGGGGTGCATGGCCATGTTATCTACTGCAGCATTGGCAAGGGAAAAAAACATGATCCAAAATGGATTTTTGTTACCTTAACTATGCCGTATTGCAGGCCTGGGCAATTATTTTGACTCGGGGGACCAAATTTAGAGGAAAAAATGTGTCTGGGGGCCGGTATATCTGATTTTGAAGACACTACACCCTTGCTCCTGATGGGTCGTGGTTAGCGTCTTGCATGGCAGCTCCCGCCATCAGTGTGTAAACGTGTGTGTAAAGATGTGTGTGAATGGGTGAATGTGGAAATAGTGTCAAAGTGTTTTGAGTACCTTGAAGGTAGAAAGCGCTATACAAGTATAACCCATTTACCATTTACCATTTTTAGGAACACTAATACAAAACCTCACAATAATGTCTGATTGAATGCTAAAAACGGAAGGGAATTACATTTTTTTTTACTGAATTAGACACCCAGAATGTGCATGACAATACAGAATGTGGGATTTACAATATTAACTATGAACGATAAAACACTGAATATTGACAACATATGAACGTCACACCCCCTCTCAATCGACATATTTTACAATCAAGCGAAACGCAACAAAAATGCAACAAACACAGTGAAATATGAACGCGAAGGGTACAAATCCCCCACCTGCAATCTGATATATCTGATACATCACTAAGCTTTAGAACTTTGTTGTAAAAATCTCCTTCCGTGTCTGTCCCTGACACCCGCATTTCAGGCTGGCCGCTCTGGAAACACTCTGTGGAAACGCTCCCCACCCACACTGCTTGGTGCCTCGTCTGAGCTGCTGTG
Organism: Entelurus aequoreus; assembly: GCF_033978785.1. Taxonomy (NCBI): domain Eukaryota; kingdom Metazoa; phylum Chordata; class Actinopteri; order Syngnathiformes; family Syngnathidae; genus Entelurus; species Entelurus aequoreus. The sequence goes on from NC_084734.1 coordinate 35,128,009, forward strand.
ACTTAGATTATCATAGTAATTAATTAGATTACCATAGTAACTAATTAGATTACCATAGTAACTAGTATATCATGCAAAAGCGCAGATTCCAACCATTGAAATACTTTGTATAGTTCAAGACTTACGGTCATTTGAAAACATCACTTCACATCATAATGGCAGCTACAGTTTCCATCTTAAAGATCTAAAAAAATTATTTGGGAATGTCCGGCGGGCCAGATTGAAAAGCTTAACGGGGCGCATGAGGCTCCAGAGCCTTAATTTGCCCAGGTCTGCCATATTGTGTAATGGAAGAAGGTAAAGTAAAAGTTATGAGAAAGAAGTGCAAAAACAAAGATAGGAATATGTAACGCAGGATTATGTTTGTCATATTACAACGTTTTTCTTGTAAAGCCAAGACTTTTGTATTTAATAGAACACGTTCTTTAATGGGCCCTGCGATGAGGTGGCGACCTGTCCAGGGTGTACTCCGCCTACCGCCCGGATGCAGCAGAGATAGGCTCCAGCACCCCCCACGACCCCGAAAGGGACAAGCGGTAGAAAATGGATGGATGGATGGATGGATGTTCTTTAAGATAGTTATTTTTGTAAAATTACAAACTAACATACAGTTAATTTATTTTCAAACTTTTTCTCGCAATATTACTTTCTTTTTCGTAAAAACTAACATTGACTTTATTGTTGTATAACTACAAGGGTTTTCCATGCAGTATGATTTTTTAACAACTATTTCATAATGTTTTAATAATAATGATAATACTTTTCATTATTACAGCTTTGTTCTTGTAAAAAACATTGTAAACTTTGATTGTAGAATTACAACTTTATTTTTATAAAATACTTATTTTCCGTATATTACAAGTTATTTTTATTCAACTATTACTTTCTCGCTATGCCAAACACTTTCCCACCACATGACTTCCTTCATTAAACTGACTTTATTTCATAATATTTTGATGTTATTCTCTTACTATTGCAAGTTATTTTTGTAATATTACGTAATTCTTGTTACCACGGTTTTCTCATGAAATTCCAAATTTTTTCTCATAATTATGGGTTCCTAATAATCTTTTGTATCATTTTTTTACACCAATAAAGACCATAGACCAGTGGTCCCCAAACTACAGCCAGATACGGCCCGCCAGCGTCCCGGGTCAAAAAGTTTGGGGACCCCTGCCATAGACCACTCTTAAGGCCTACGTAAAATAATAAATGTTAACAAAAAAAATTATGTCTTCATTCTTTTTTCCATACAACACCCCTCCATGAAGTTTAATAAACACTTGTATTGTCTTTTTATGCGTAATCATGATCACTAAGAATTTAGAATGGCAAGAAGTAGAGTGGCAATAACCACATCATTCATTGTTAAAATCCTACATTTGAAAACAATGTGTGAAGACAACACTTTGGGAAGCAAATATGAAGTTCCATCGCCCCCAGGTGGAGACCCTAAAGTACTGCATGTTGCCATGTCTTCCTCAGTACCTGGTTGGAGAAGCTGGAGCGCACCGTGGTTTCGATGCATCGGTCCAGGTCCGCGTCGGCAAAGACGAGGGCGGGGTTTTTGCCGCCGAGTTCCAGCGACAGCTTCTTACAGTAGGGGGCGCTGCGCTCCGTGATGTGCCGGGCAGTGGCGGTAGACCCCGTGAAGGAGATCAAGGGGACTTCCGGGTGGCCTACGAGGGCGTCACCTGCGCGGGAGCCGAGTCCGAACACGATGTTGACCACGCCCGAAGGAACACCTGGAGAAGAACACATCCTTGTCCATTATCTTGTGTGTACCCCTCCTAAAAGTGTTGTGTGTGCTCCTACCAGCCTGCTGCATCATCTTGTGTGTACCCCTCCTTAAAGTGTTGTGTGCTTCTACCAGCCTGCTGCATCATCTTCTGTGTACCCTTCCTAAAAGTGTTGTGTGTGCTCCTACCAGCCTGCTGCATCATCTTGCGTGTACCCCTCCTAAAAGTGTTGTGTGTGCTCCTACCAGCTTGCTGCATCATCTTGTGTGTACCCCTCCTTAAAGTGTTGTGTGCTCCTACCAGCCTGCTGCATCATCTTGTGTGTACCCCTCCTTAAAGTGTTGTGTGCTCCTACCAGCCTGCTGCATCATCTTGTGTGTACCCCTCCTAAAAGTGTTGTGTGTGCTCCTACCAGCTTGCTGCATCATCTTGTGTGTACCCCTCCTTAAAGTGTTGTGTGTGCTCCTACCAGCCTGCTGCATCATCTTGTGTGTACCCCTCCTAAAAGTGTTGTGTGTGGTCCTACCAGCCTGATGCATCATCTTGTGTGTACCCCTCCTAAAAGTGTTGTGTGTGCTCCTACCACCGTGCTGCATCAGCTTGTGTGTACCCCTCCTAAAAGTGTTGTGTGTGCTCCTACCAGCCTGCTGCATCATTTTGTGTGTACCCCTCCTAAAAGTGTAGTTTGTGCTCCTACCAGCCTGCTGCATCAGCTTGTGTGTACCCCTCCTAAAAGTGTTGTGTGTGCTCCTACCAGCCTGCTGCATCAGCTTGTGTGTACCCCTCCTAAAAGTGTAGTGTGTGCTCCTACCAGCCTGCTGCATCAGCTTGTGTGTACCCCTCCTAAAAGTGTAGTGTGTGGTCCTACCAGCCTGCTGCATCATCTTGTTTGTACCCCTCCTAAAAGTGTTGTGTGTGCTCCTACCAGCCTGCTGCATCAGCTTGTTTGTACCCCTCCTAAAAGTGTAGTGTGTGCTCCTACCAGCCTGCTGCATCATTTTGTGTGTATCCCTCCTAAAAGTGTAGTTTGTGCTCCTACCAGCCTGCTGCATCAGCTTGTGTGTACCCCTCCTAAAAGTGTTGTGTGTGCTCCTACCAGCCTGCTGCATCAGCTTGTGTGTACCCCTCCTAAAAGTGTAGTGTGTGCTCCTACCAGCCTGCTGCATCAGCTTGTGTGTACCCCTCCTAAAAGTGTAGTGTGTGGTCCTACCAGCCTGCTGCATCATCTTGTTTGTACCCCTCCTAAAAGTGTTGTGTGTGCTCCTACCAGCCTGCTGCATCAGCTTGTTTGTACCCCTCCTAAAAGTGTAGTGTGTGCTCCTACCAGCCTGCTGCATCATTTTGTGTGTACCCCTCCTAAAAGTGTAGTGTGTGCTCCTACCAGCCTGCTGCATCATCTTATGTGTACCCCTCCTAAAAGTGTAGTATGTGCTCCTACCAGCCTGCTGCATCATCTTGTGTGTACCCCTCCTAAAAGTGTAGTGTATGCTCCTACCAGCCTGATGCATCAGCTTGTGTGTACCCCTCCTAAAAGTGTTGTGTGTGCTCCTACCCGCCTGCTGCATCATCTTGTTTGTACCCCTCCTAAAAGTGTTATGTGTGCTCCTACCAGCCTGCTGCATCATCTTATGTGTACCCCTCCTAAAAGTGTAGTGTGTGCTCCTACCAGCCTGCTGCATCATCTTGTGTGTACCCCTCCTAAAAGTTGTGTGTGTGGTCCTACCAGCCTGATGCATCATCTTGTGTGTACCCCTCCTAAAAGTGTTGTGTGTGGTCCTACCACCCTGCTGCATCAGCTTGTGTGTACCCCTCGTAAAAGTGTAGTGTGTGCTCCTACCAGCCTGCTGCATCATCTTGTGTGTACCCCTCCTAAAAGTGTAGTGTGTGCTCCTACCAGCCTGCTGCATCATCTTGTGTGTACCCATCCTAAAAGTGTTGTGTGCTCCTACCAGCCTGCTGCATCATCTTGTGTGTACCCCTCCTAAAAGTGTAGTGTGTGCTCCTACCAGCCTGCTGCATCATCTTGTGTGTACCCCTCCTAAAAGTGTAGTGTATGCTCCTACCAGCCTGATGCATCAGCTTGTGTGTACCCCTCCTAAAAGTGTTGTGTGTGCTCCTACCCGCCTGCTGCATCATCTTGTTTGTACCCCTCCTAAAAGTGTTATGTGTGCTCCTACCAGCCTGCTGCATCATCTTATGTGTACCCCTCCTAAAAGTGTAGTGTGTGCTCCTACCAGCCTGCTGCATCATCTTGTGTGTACCCCTCCTAAAAGTTTTGTGTGTGGTCCTACCAGCCTGATGCATCATCTTGTGTGTACCCCTCCTAAAAGTGTTGTGTGTGGTCCTACCACCCTGCTGCATCAGCTTGTGTGTACCCCTCGTAAAAGTGTAGTGTGTGCTCCTACCAGCCTGCTGCATCATCTTGTGTGTATCCCTCCTAAAAGTGTAGTGTGTGCTCCTACCAGCCTGCTGCATCATCTTGTGTGTACCCATCCTAAAAGTGTTGTGTGCTCCTACCAGCCTGCTGCATCATCTTGTGTGTACCCCTCCTAAAAGTGTAGTGTGTGCTCCTACCAGCCTGCTGCATCATCTTGTGTGTACCCCTCCTAAAAGTGTAGTGTGTGCTCCTACCAGCCTGCTGCATCAGCTTGTGTGTACCCCTCCTAAAAGTGTAGTGTGTGCTCCTACCAGCCTGATGCATCAGCTTGTGTGTACCCCTCCTAAAAGTGTAGTGTGTGCTCCTACCAGCCTGATGCATCATCTTGTGTGTACCCCTCCTTAAAGTGTTGTGTGTGTGCTCCTACCAGCCTGATGCATCAGCTTGTGTGTACCCCTCCTAAAAGTGTAGTGTGTGCTCCTACCAGCCTGATGCATCATCTTGTGTGTACCCCTCCTTAAAGTGTTGTGTGTGTGCTCCTACCAGCCTGATGCATCAGCTTGTGTGTACCCCTCCTAAAAGTGTAGTGTGTGCTCCTACCAGCCTGATGCATCAGCTTGTGTGTACCCCTCCTAAAAGTGTAGTGTGTGCTCCTACCAGCCTGATGCATCATCTTGTGTGTACCCCTCCTAAAAGTGTAGTGTATGCTCCTACCAGCCTGCTGCATCAGCTTGTGTGTACCCCTCCTAAAAGTGTAGTGTGTGCTCCTACCAGCCTGATGCATCATCTTGTGTGTACCCCTCCTTAAAGTGTTGTGTGTGTGCTCCTACCAGCCTGATGCATCAGCTTGTGTGTACCCCTCCTAAAAGTGTAGTGTGTGCTCCTACCAGCCTGATGCATCATCTTGTGTGTACCCCTCCTAAAAGTGTAGTGTGTGCTCCTACCAGCCTGCTGCATCATCTTGTTTGTACCTCTCCTAAAAGTGTTGTGTGTGCTCCTACTAGCCTGCTGCATCAGCTTGTGTGTACCCCTCCTAAAAGTGTTGTGTGTGCTCCTACCAGCCTGCTGCATCATCTTATGTGTACCCCTCCTAAAAGTGTAGTGTGTGCTCCTACCAGCCTGATGCATCAGCTTGCACATCATCCAGGCCGTCACCGAGCTCATCTCGCTGGGTTTGGCGACCACCGTGTTGCCCGCAGCGATGGCGGGTGCGATCTTCCATGTCAGGAGGTATAGTGGAAGATTCCACGGGCTGATCAGACCAGCTACAAAAAGCATATTCAGCATTCAAGAACAAACACTTCCATCCATTTGCTACCGTTTGTCCCTCTGCTGGGGCCTATCCCAGCCGCACTAATATTTGATAGTCCTCTTATTTACCCACTCCCACGGGGCAGCGCACGGTGTAGTTGAGGCATCCCATGTGGTCCATCTGGCTGCAGTCGGTGGTGTGGTGGAGCACGGACGAGGCGAAGAAGCGGAAGTTGTACGCGGAGCGTGGAATGTCCACGGTGCGTGCAAACGTCACCGTTTTACCTGGAACACATCGGACACATGCGCTTATCACTCTCTTGAAAATGACTGACAAAACATTGGAATTGACCTCACTGGCCACAACATTAGGTACACCCGCTTGCTAAAGGATCGTTTTACATGTTGACATCACGTTAGCGACCAAAGTGTGCCGTATAAGCAGTAGAAGACAAAATTATCATTTCATATTTTAAAGATTATATTTAATATTTTTAAGCCCCCCTAAATAATTTTTTGTGATTTTATTTTTGTATTTATTTTTTTTACAAAAAATTGCAGAAAAATACAATAGAAATATGCAAGAATGTGACTCATGACGTCACAGGTCCTGCAGTGTTTAAAAGTTTAAAAGTTAAAGTACCTATGATAGTCACACACACACGAGGTGTGGCGAAATTATTCTCTGCATTTGACCCATCCCCTTGATCACCCCCTGGGAGGTGAGGGGAGCAGTGAGCAGCAGCGGTGGCCGCGCCCGGGAATAATTTTTTTGGTGATTTAACCCCCAATTCCAACCCTTGATGCTGAGTGCCCATTTTTATAGTATTTGGTATGACTCGGCCGGGCTTTGAACTCACAACCTACGGATCTCAGGGCGGACACTCTACGGAAGTAAACTCGGAAGTAGACATGCTTCTATTGGGTTGGACACAGGCGCTTATCACTCTCTTGAAAATGACTGACAAAAACATCAGAATTGATATCACTGGCCACAACATTAGGTACACCCGCTTGCTAAAGGATTGTTTTGCATTTTGACATCACGTTAGCTACCAAAGTGAGCCGTGTAAGTAGTAGAAGACAAAATTATGTAATATTTTAAATATTATATTTAATATTTTAAAGCCCCCCTAAATAATTTGGTGTGATTTTTTTTTATTTCTATAAATTTTTTTCTTTTACAAAAAATTGCAGAAAAAATACAATGTAAATATGCAGGAATGCAAATGCAGGAATATGACTCATGACGTCCCACATCCTGCAGTGTTTACGTAAGTAAACTCGAAAGTGGACATGCTTCTATTGGGTCGGACACAGGCGCTTATCGCTCTCTTGAAAATGACAAACCATTGGAATTGATCTCACTGGCCACAATATAAGGTACACCCGCTTGCTAAAGGATCGTTTTACATTTTGACATCGCATTAGTTACATAAGTGAGCCAAATACCTCGTGCATATAAGTTGTAGAAGACAAAAAGTGTTGTTCATTTTAATTAATATTTTAAAGATTACATTTAATATTTTGAAGCCCCCCTAAATAATTTGGTGATTTAAAAAAAATTGCAGAAAAATACAATATAAATATGCAGGAATATGAGTTTAAATAAATAATAATATAACCTGTCATTATTCACTATGATTATAAATCAGACCTGGGCAAATTAAGGCTCATTAAGCTTTTCAATCTGGCTCTTTAAAATGGAAACTGTAGCTGCCATTATGATGTGCAGTGATGTTTTCAAATTACCGCAAGTCTTGAACTATACAAAGTATTTCAATGGTTGGAATCTGTGCTTTTGCATGATATACTAGTTACCATTGTAATCTAATTAGTTACTATGGTAATCTAATTTGTTACTATGGTATTCTAAGTCACAGCAGCTCAGACGAGGCACCAAGCACTGTGGGTGGGGAGCGTTTCCACAGAGTGTTTCCAGAGCGGCCAGCCTGAAATGCGGGTGTCAGGGACAGACGCGGAAGAAGATGTTTACAACAAAGTTCTAAAGCTTGGTGATGTATCAGATTGTAGGTGGGGTTTTTTTTTCCCTTTGCATTCATATTTCGCTGTGTTTGTTAAATTTTTGTTGCTCACTTGATTGTAAAATATGTCGATCGAGAGGGGGTGTGACGTTCATATGTTGTCAATATTCAGTGTTTTATCGTTCATAGTTAATATTGTAAATCCCACATTCTTTATTTTCATGTACATTCTGGGTGTCCCGTTCAGTAAAAAATGTAAAATTCTATTTCGTTTAAGGCGGTCTGTCATAACGTTTTTAGCATTCAATCAGACATTATTGTGAGGTATTAGTGTTACTGAAAATCATATATACAGGCCCCCAGACACATTTTTTTCTCTAAATTTGCCCAAGCCTGTTATAAATAATTTGAAGACCCTTTGTCAGTGTTTACTATTCAATCCAATCCGTTCCATCAGTAACGCCCGCATTACTATACTGAAAATCCAGTCCACGTTTTCACTGTTACCTTAGACAGGTCGAGTCAGACCGCAGCAGCATTAAGGCGTTCACAACACTGCAGTATAGGATGTCCAATTCAGATTTTTTATGTAGTCGTTCACATTACAAAAAAAATGTGTCCAGACTCAAATGTGAATGCATACTGACCCAAATACCGACTCATTACGTCATGACTCATGACGTCACATGTCCTGCAGTGTTTACGGAAGTAAACCCGGAAGTAGACATGCTTCTATTGTGGTTGTCACAGAACCGGCGCATTTGTGGCAATTTCAAGGATTTTGTGCAATCAAAGTCAACATTTTCTAAACCACCAAGAAAATTATGAAAGATGTCTCCCGCAGTTTTGCCTCAAAGTTTGCTCTAAAGAGCGTATTGGCAGCAGTGGTGGAACACTGAATGACGTGAGTTCCTAAAACATTATTTTCGCCTGTTTCTGCTCATTTGTCAACATTTTTTTTTGTTTCCGTCTATTTCGGCAAATAATGATGACGCTTATTATAAGCGTCATCATTATTTTCCATTATGCGACCGGAGCGCAGGAGAGTTCACACCAACGTCGCATCATAACACAACAAAGTAATACGGATCCCAAATTTTTTTGCGGCCTTCAAAACTTAATGACTTTTATGTGCAGTTAGGCTTTAAAGATAATTCAAATAAAATGTCCTCAGAGGGTTAATGCTGCTGCAAAGAAGAACATGGGCTCCACACACCTTGGTCTCTGGACTCAGCTTGAGCAAACTCCTCCAGATGGCCTTCGATCAGGTCAGCCAGCTTGTTGAGGACCTGAGCTCTTTGGTCTGGACTGCGGGCGGACCAACCCGGGAAGGCGTCCTTGGCTGCCTGCACCGCCGCATCCACCTGGAATGAAATAGATATTATTTCTACGTGCCCCTACCTGATGGCGGCCATGTTTTTCCTGTTTTTAGTTCGCATTGAGCCTTGTAAAAAAATTCCAAGTCAATTCGACATACTGAATATGGGGCACATTCTAGGGTGTATTTGTCAGGAAAAAAACAACAGCATAGGCGAAAAAGTAGTGGTGCATCCATCCATCCATCCATCCATTTTCTAACGCTTGTCCCTTTCGGGGTCGCGGGGGGTGCTGGAGCCTATCTCAGCTGCATTCGGGCGGAAGGCGGGGTACACCCTGGACAAGTCGCCACCTCATCGCAGGGCCAACACAGATAGACAGACAACATTCACACACTAGGGCCAATTAAGTGTTGCCAATCAACCTATCCCCAGGTGCATGTTTTCACCCATTTTGACCCTTTTGTATGCAGCTGTTCAGGAGTAGGAGAGTTAGACATACAGTCATAATGGTTATTCAGCGATGTACAAAACCCGTGAAGTTGGCACGTTGTGTAAATAGTAAATAAAAACAGAATACAATGATTTGCAAATCCTTTTCAACCTATATTCGATTGAATAGACTGCAAAGACAAGATACTTAGCGTTCGAACTGGAAAACTTTCTTATTTTTTGCAAATATTAGCTAATTCGGAATTTGATGCCTGCAACATGTTTCAAAAAAGCTGGCACAAGTAGCAAAAAAGACTGAGAAAGTTGAGGAATGCTCATCAAACACTTATTTGGAACATCCCACAGGTGAACAGGCTAATTGGGAACAGGTGGGTGCCATGATTGGGTATAAAAGCAGCTTCAATGAAATGCTCAGTCATTCACAAACAAGGATGAGGCGGGGGTCAGCACTTTGTGAACAAATGCGTGAGCCAATTGTCAAACAGTTTAAGAACAACATTTCTCAACGAGCTATTGCAAGGAATTTAGGGATTTCACCATCTACGGTCCGTAATATCATCAAAAGGTTCAGAAAATCTGGAGAAATCACTGCACGTAAGCAGCAATGCCCGTGACCTTCGATCCCTCAGGCGGCACTGCATCAAAAAGCGACATCAGTGCGTAAAGGATATCACCACATGGGCTCAGGAACACTTCAGAAACCCACTGTCAGTAACTACAGTTTGTCACTACATCTGTAAGTGCAAGTTAAAACTCTACTAGGCACAGCGAAAGCCATTTATCAACAACACCCAGAAACGCCGCCGGCTTCGCTGGTCCCAAGCTCATCTAAGATAGACTGATGTAAAGTGGAAAAGTATTCTGTGGTCTGACGAGTCCACATTTCAGATTGTTTTTGGAAACTGTGGACGTTGTATTCCGGACCAAAGAGCAAAAGAAGCATCCAGATTTTTATAGGCGCAAAGTTCAAAAGCTAGCATCTGTGATGGTGTGGGGGTGTATTGTATGAAGGCACCATTAATGCTGAAAGGTACATACAGGTATTGGAGCCACATATGTTGCTATCCAAGCAACGTTATCACGGACGCCCCTGCTTATTTCAGCAAGACAATGCTAAGCCCCGTGTTACAACAGCGTGGCTTCATAGTAAAAGAGTGGGAGTACAAGACTGGTGTCCAGAACTGTCTCCCATTGAAAATGTGTGGCGTATTATGAAGCCTAAAATACCACAACGGAGACTGTTGAACAACTTAAACTGTACATCAAGCAAGAATGGGAAAGAATTCCACCTCAAAAGCTTCAAAAATTGGTCTCCACAGTTCCCCAAAAATGTTAAAAGGAAAGGCCATGTAACACAGTGGTAAAAATGCCCCTGTGCCAACTGTCTTGCAATATGTTGCTGCCATTAAATTTTAAGTTAATGATTATTTGCAGTTTCTCAGTTGGAACATTAAATATCTTGTCTTTGCAGCTTATTCAATTGAATATAAGTTGAAAAGGATTTGCAAATCATTGTATTCTGTTTTTACTTAACGAATTACACAACGTGCCAACTTCACTGGTTTTGGGCTTTGTAGAACTACACTGCTTATACTGTGTTTAAATGCACCTCATTAGATGCAGTGATCAATGATAATAACGACTTCATGTTTGAAACAGACTGCACCTGTTTATAAACTAAATACTCGCTAAATACTTTTGCAAAGAACGCAATTAATATAAAAGTGTGTGACCTCGGTTTAAAGGCTTGTGTGTTTAATCATTTACTTGCTTGTTGACTGCAAAGTGCAAAGGTTCTTGTGAATAATGTGTCATTACCAGGAGCAACAATTGTGACCAAAACAATGAACTTTACAGATTCATTGATGGCAAATGAAATAATTGTTCGCTTTAAAAAAAAACAAAAAACACTTGCAGTACAAATACAAAATACCCACAAATGACAACACAGAGCAAACACGCCTGCAATATTTTGTTACAATATAATACAGGAAGTTAGATTTAATCTTCCTCACCTCTTCTTCGCCGCTGTCCGGCACTTTGCAGTACACCTCGCCTGTGGACGGGTCATAAGAGTCAATTTGAGCTGTGCAAGGGACAAACTTTCCTCCGATGAAGTTCTCCAGGACCAGCAATGTGTTTTTCTCCATCCTTCCTGGCTTGACTGCTGATTAGAAAGCACAAAAATGTTGCACTAAATCTACGTTTTCCAGTGTCTCGATGCTTACTACACACCATACCTCCTACTGAACTACTTCCAGTTTCACTCTGGTACGGTGTGTGTGTGTGTGTCTTATATTATTTTCCTACCTTTGTTGGGTCCAAAAACGTTCTAAAAGTATTTTAGGGCACAACAAAGCCTTCTTGTGGAAAGTACACACCGAGAGTGGACTTAGACCCCCAGATAAAGGTTCAGAGTCGTGTATAAAGAGAGTATGGCCAATCCGGTTTCAGGCGATCTCCTCGATGATTGGTCAAAAGACACTCAAATGACTACAGGGTGCCATGCTTTTACGGCTACCACCTTACTCATCTCCTCTTTCTGCTGTAAAAATTGTGAATGATCCACTTGACACTCCTGTGGGGAAACTTTGCTTTGATCAGAAAAATAACAGAAAAATCCGCAGCTTATTCCAAAATGATTGTGTGTCTGTCTCCTATGTAATTGCGCTCTGGAATAATATTGTGAATGACATCTGCTGGGTCAAAACGTGGTCCCTTCCTAACAGGTATTTACTTACCAACAAAGTCAAAGAGATATCTTTTAAAATCATTCATCGTTATTACCCTGTAAAGACTGTGATGGTTAGACACAAGAAGGACATTGATGTTACCTGCACCTTATGTAACATGCATCCAGAGACTGTTTACCACCTGTTTTGGACTTGTGAAAGCACTCGATCACTATGGCAGGGCATCTGTCGCTTCATCCTGGACAATATTCATGACAAATTTGTGCTTTGTTTTAAAGATGTGATATTTGGTTTTACACTATATGAACAAACATTTGAAAAGGAATTTTACCTTTGCAACCTCATTATACTATTGGCTAAGTTTTATATTCATAAATGTAAGTTTCTCAATACCCGACCTGTTTTTTGTGCCTTTAAAAAAGAGTTAGAACTGTACATTAAGACACTCTCTACCTCTAACAACCAGAAAGCTGTGAAGACGATTATGCTGTGTTCCAAATTTGAGTTGTTTACTGAAATTGAGTGAGCCTATGGCTTTGCACTTTGTTTATATGGCTGTCCAGAGCCGGGACCCCGGGTGGACCACTAGCCTGTGCATCGGTTGGGGACATCTCTGCGCTGCTGACCCGTCTCCGCTCGGGATGGTTTCCTGTTGGCCCCGCTGTGGACTGCACTCCCGCTGATGTGTTGGATCCACTGTGGACTGGACTTTCACAATGTTATGTCAGACCCACTCGACATCCGTTGCTTTCGGTCTCCCCTAGAGGGGGGGGGGTTACCCACATATGCGGTCCTCTCCAAGGTTTCTCATAGTCATTCACCGACGTCCCACTGGGGTGAGTTTTTCCTTGCCCGTATGTGGGCTCTGTACCGAGGATGTCGTTGTGGCTTGTACAGCCCTTTGAGACACTTGTGATTTAGGGCTATATAAATAAACATTGATTGATTGATTGATTGATATTATATATATGTTTTTTTTGCATTCTATTTTAGTTACTTTGAATTTATAACCCCCTGGCGCTGCTTTGTATTCTTTTTGTACTGTTTTGTACTACTTTTGTACTTATTTGATTGTTGAAATGTTGAAATGTATAAATAAAACTTTAAAAAATAATAATAATAATAATAATATATATATATATGAAAGTCCAATGTTAGTGGGGCCTGTGAGTTTTACATGAATGGCACCTACCAACCACGGTGGGGTACAATAGCTTTAGGGGGCGGGACATCGACCGGGCTTGATGCAAGCAGAGAAACATTTCTCAATGAGTGAAAGTTACGTCGGTGTTGCCATGGGGATTTTTCTTCCGTGTCTGGCTGCCTGCCTTGTTTCTATTGAGCACATGCAGACATTATCCCAGCAGGCTCAGTTCACAAAACTTCCAAAAAATAATTTGTTCTAGTTGCTACGCAACGAGACATTATAGGTATATGTCGTGGCTTACTGTGGTGGATCACAAAAAGCGCTGAGGACCTCAGTGGCCTTGTGGTTAGAGTGATCGGTAAGGTCGTGAGTTCAAACCAGGTCATACCAAAGACTATAAAAATGGGACCCATTACCTCCGTGTTTGGCACTCAGCATCAAAGGTTGGAATTAGGGGTTTAATCACCAAAATTATTCCCGAGTTACCGCTGCTGCTCACTGCTCCCCTCACCTTCAAGGGGGTGGAACAAGGGGATGTGTCAAATGCAGAGTAATTTCACCACGCCTAGTGTGTGTGACCATCAGTGGTACTTTAACTGTTTTATTGTCCACACTGTCAATGATTCAAAAAACAGAACTACAGTGCCAATAGAACAAAAAGGCACCGCGACAAAAGGCTCAGGCACAAAAATCACAAAACACGATGAGCGGGCAAACAGACGGACTGCCGGGACCGGCAGGAAGGCGCATAGTGTCCGTCGGCAATAAGAGGCCCCGATAACCCAGACCAATCATAAGGTCCCACCGGTTTTTGTTACCGGTAGTCATTATTCAGTTTTTGCATCACACTATTTGCACTGTATTTGCTTTGCCTCACACAATAAACACTACATACATGATTATTTACTATATATTTAATTTACGCTTCTTTTTCCAGTAACAGCACAGCGAATAACATTCCGGGAGCATTCGCCTTTTTGCACTCGCTATCCCGGTACTATGTACAATATACAAATGCCATGGTGTTCATGTCATCGTGAAAGACATGGACATCAAGCGCAAAAACAAAGGAGAAATGGGAAAAAAAGGAACAAGAAAAAGCGGATATTACGTTCTTAGTGCATCGAGACATTCTCCGTGCATTTGCGAAAGACGACAGCGACACCAAGTGGAATTAAAATATATTCCACATATCCAAACATGTATTTACTTATTTTCTTATCAAATTCTTAATTTGTTTATTTATTGTTCATTTTACTTGGTGTTAAAAAATAAAGCCGTGCTAATGTTGGAGCCCATTTCCTCAACGAATCAGCATATTGAGAATGAAATAGGCACTGACACTACCCATATCCACATAGGTTTTATTTGTCGAAAATATACACTATATTGCCAAAAGTATTTGGCCACCCATCCAAATGATAAGAATCAGGTGTTCTAATCACTTGGCCCGGGGAATCAGTTATTATTATTATTAGTATTAGTATTTGGGTGGCCAAATACTTTTGGCAATATAGTGTATCAGGGCCATTTAATGACTTGACATGAAAGTTCTACATATGGTGCCTTTAAAAGCTAACCTTTTTTTATCTTCCTTAACCCATGTTTATTTCATAAAGTAGTCATTTGAATCTTTGTTCATAATCATAACCCTTCTTTCATTCATAAAGTAGTGATTTAAATTTTTTTAACTGCTTTTGATACTGGAAAATACAATTCACAATACAATTTGACGGTCCCTCACATGTTTATATGCACATTAAATAATACATCCATAAGGCTTAAAATATAGGCTGTGTGTTCTGATGAGATTAATTACTATACAATAGTAATTAACTCATATATGTACTGTGTTTAGTTAAGCTGATAGTTAAAAGTGTTTATAAAATAAAAGAGTATGTAAACTACAGTTAAGTTAAAGCACAATAAATAATACATCCTAAATACTTTAAAAAAGGGTACCGGTATGTGTATTCTGATCTGTTTCAGTGGGGACCAAGAAAACCTGTAAAACAGTAATTAACCCAAATATGTACCATGTGCTATTAAGCTTATATTTAAATAATGTTCATAAAATAAGAAACATAGTATGTAAACTAAGTTTTAAGTTAAAGCACATTAAATAATACACCCTGAAGGCAGAAAATAGGGTATTTTTATTGTCTGTTACTGAAACTGTTACAAATCATCCTTTGGTGGGTTAAACTTAAAAGAGGCCTAAATAGAATACTTGTCTTTAAAAAAAATGGGTCTAAAAGCAAGGCATGTGTGTGTGTGTGTGTGTGTGTAAAGGCATAGTGGGCTATTCTAGGTGGGGGTTGCGTGTGGGTTTTCCTGATGGGCCCCCGAGAGTTAGACTTAGACAAACTTTATTGATCCACAAGGGAAATTGTTCTTTTGTTATTCTTTTTTTTTTTAGAAGCGAAGAAAACAGACACATGATTCAACTTTGAACAAAATACACCAACCAAATTTAAGTATGTATTTATATTTTTTGCATGTTCCGACTGGATGTTGTTAAAGTTAATGGCTAATAGTATACGTATACAAATAATGTTTAAATTGTTTCATTAGTTGTATAGCTAATAGTATACATATACAAATAATGTTTAAATTGTTTCATTAGTTTTATAGCTAATAGTATAGGGTTAAAAAATAATGTTTAAATGGTTTTATTAGTCTTACAGCTACTAACAGACAGACACAGACAGTGTGTAGATTGTTTCATTAGTCTTTTAGCCAATAGTGTACCTTAAAAATAGTGTCAACTTTTTTGTTAAATTGACTAAAAATAGACATGTTTAAATTGTTACATTAGTCTTACAGATACAAGTTTACAAACGTTTATTCAAGACAAAAGTATACATAATTATAATTTTAAAATAACTGTTTTAACTTTTATTTAAGACACCTTTTTTGGAGCTACAGTATCTTCTGTGGTGGTTCCTCTGTTATGAAGGGGAACCGGAGGGTGTGTTCCAACTATCATTGGATCACACTCCTCTGCCTTCCCAGTAAGGTCTATTGTACTGGAGAGGGGGCTATGCCAGATAGTCGATCTTCAGATTCAGCAGGAGCAGTATGGTTTTCGTCCTGGTCGTGGAACTGTGGACCGGCTCTATACTCTCGGCAGGGTCCTTGAGGGTGCACGGGAGTTTGCCCAACCAGTCTACATGTGCTTTGTAGACTTGGAGAAGGCCTTTGACCGTGTCACTCGGGAAGTCTTGTGGGGAGAGCTCAGAGAGTAGGGCTGAGCCGATAATACGATATCAATATAGAATGTGTTTCGTTAAATTATTGGTCATATATTTATATTTTTTGGTTAGAAGAAACCAGAAATTATGAAACAAGATTTGTTTCATGAAGTCACTCGCTCGTTGAGAACCCAGCAAACAGGAAACAGGAAGTGTCACTGAGCAATTGGAGGCACAGGCTAGCAGCCAATCACGTAACACCAATCACGTTTGGTGGCTGCAGGATTAGGTCTCTGGTTTTTGCAGATGATATCGTCCTGATGGCTTCATCTGGTTCGGTTCGTAGCTGAGTGTGAAACGACTGGGATGAGAATCAGCACTTCCAAGTTCCAGTCCATGGTTCTTGCCCGGAAAAGGGTAGAGTGCCATCTCCAGGTTGGGGAGGAGATCTTGCCCCAAATTGAGGAGTTCAAGTTCCACGGAGTCTTGTCCACGAATGAGGGAAGAGTGGATTGTGAGATGCGGCGTCTTCAGTGATGCGTACACTGTATGAATCTGTTGCCGGAAGGCAAAGCTCTCAATTTACCGGTCGATCTAAGTTCCCATCTTCACCTATGGTCATGAGCTTTGGGTTATGACCGAAAAGACAAGATCACGGGTACACGCGGTCGAAATTAGTTTCCTTCGTCGGGTGGCGGGGCTCTGCCTTCAGAGATATGGTGAGAAGCCCTGCCATTCGGGAGGAGCTCAAAGTAAAGCCGCTGATCCTCCACATCAAAAGGAGCCAGATGAGGTGGTTTATCCATCTGGTCAGAATGCCACCCAGACGCCTCCCTAAGGAGGTGTTTAGGGCACGTCCGACCGGTAGGAGGCCACGGGGAAGACCCAGGACACGGGGAGACAATTTTTCCCGGCTTGCCTGGGCATGCCTCGGGATCCCCCGGGAGGAGCTGGACGAAGTGGCTGAGTAGAGCGAAGTCTGGGCTTCTCTGCTTAGGCTGCGTCCCCGCGATCCGACCTCGGATAAGTGGAAGAAGATGGATGGATGGTGTTGCTCTAGCTTATTTACTTCAGATGCAGTCAGTAGTCATTTGTTCAACTTCGTCATAATGGTGTTACTAAAGGTTCCATTTTAGGTCCTCTTTCATCATTTAGGATTTTCAACAGGGAGCTGCCCAAGTTCAGTTTCAAAAACTTGTGGGAGGATAAAATTGTTCAACACTAGAGTGCTGTCTAGAGATGATCTTTGACAATTTTTTACATAAGGTCCTTAAAAACTGCAGATCGCTACTATAACTGACAAAACAAATTGACCAAAATCAAATGTCTACTGAAGAGCATGCTTGTTCTCTGGAATATACAAAATAAGAATAGTGAAGGGAGAAGTTCAGCTCCCCAGTCCTTGGCTTTCTGTAAATGTGGCCCACAAAACAGTTTAGTTTAGTAGGCCTGCCATATGGAACTTCTCACGCTGGTCCGTGAATAGAAATAACAACAGACTGTTGCTGTTAGCTCATATTAGTCATGGCGCTAAACCTAAATCTTAACTAGCTAAATTTCCATACGTACCTCTGCTTTGGGGCCATATTTCCTCCTCCTCCTTTCTTTGCTTTCTAAATCCCTTACTGCAGAGGTGTCAAACGTAAGGCGAACAGGTTTTATCCGGCCCGCGGGATGAGTTTGCTAAGTATAAAAATGAGCCGAAATTTTTGAATGAAAGAAACTGCTCTTCTAAATGTGTCCACTAGATGTCGCAATAACAATTCTTTGTATCTTTGTAGATTATGCTACATATGTAAAAAAAATAAACCACATGTGAGTATATCAGTCGAGGAAAATGAGAAAACTACATAAACAACATACTGTAATTTCATTTTGATTTTTTTTTATCTTAATAGATTGAAAATTAACACCAATGAGTTGACTGATGAACATTATCACATAATTTATTCAGAAAGTATAAATAATGACAAATAAAGATAGGATACTATTAACTGCAACACGTAAGAGTAAAAAAAATCTAACAACATTATGATTTGTACATTTTCAGAATGTGTTTGTTCTATTTTTTTAACAAAGAAAACAATCTAAAGTTGTCTTTATTTTTAAGTTATCGTGCCGTGATTTTACCAGTCCGGCCCACTTGGGAGTAGATTTTTCTCCATGTGGCCCCTGATCTAAAATGAGTTTGACACCCCTGCCTCACTGGATAACTTTGATGTTCCCCTAATCACTAAGATTATCAATCAGATAAAATTACTCCACTACCCTTGTACTTAGACCATTATGTGACGTCACGCCCCACAGTCACCAAGAAGTAAGTCAGCAACAGGTTCTGGCAAAGATAGAAAATATTGAACTTTGATGGTTATTTATTTTAAAGGTTCCAATAGGTGTACAAAATGCGCATTATACACACATTTTTATTTACGTGTATTTATTGTCAAAAATTATTATTTTTTTGTACATTGTGCAATTTGGCACCCCCTCCAACAGGTGGCGCCTGGTTCACCTGTTGACAAAGCCTGCCATGAACAAAGTAATAACATCAAATTTGATGCAATGTGTTTTGTATGAGTGAGTGATAAACAGTGCAGTGGTGTGCCGTCAGGGCCAGCAAGACCTTCTCTGCTGGCCTAACATAACCAGAAATCATGATCATAATTAAAGATAAAAGTAATTTTCTATTTACTTTCCCTAAATATCTAAAAGTATTCATATTCTCTTCATGTCATATTATGCTCCTTCCAGCGCTGTTGTTTTTAGGTTATAGAGTTTTTATCCAATCAGAATTCAGCTAGCTTATGTTGCCATGCTCTATGAAATCTGCCCGAGGCTTTCAGAATCAACAATGCAGGCCCTGTAAGTCAACAGACACTAACATTTGACAGACAGTTGCGATAGCCAATCATATCACGAGTTGTTGTCAGTAAGGCCTTCTAGCTGGCCTAAGGCAGATATATTGGGATGTTATGAGCTAGGTAACATAAGAACTCAATTACCCAGCATGCCACAGTAGTAAAGAGCATGCGCAGTAGCCCCGTTTAGGTTGTTGAATGTAGACATACCGGCAGCTGGATGTTTTTGATGAGCACGCTGTGGAGTAAACTTTAAGAACTCAGCCAACACGCCTCGTCTGCATCTTTTATGATTAGACAAGAAAACACATATGTGCAAGACCATTTTTAGGAAGGATATTTAAAGAGAAACTACATCTAGAGAGACGATGCCGGCGATGAAATGTGAGTTCAGGTATTTTATTTTTTCACGGTTAATATGTTTTTTCAGTTTTAATTTTGACAGTACCACATAAGATATGTTTTAATTGCTGATGCTTGTTTATTGATTTTTAAATGCACCAGAAAATAACCCGTTTTGTACAATGCCCATCAGTGCATATATGTGTTTCTGTATAGTATTTCTCCAGCAATGGTCATGTGGTGATGGTATTTTGAGAGGTAATCATTGAAGTCGGACATCACTGAAGGCCTAGGTGGGAAACGCACGGCCCGCCACAGCATAAATGTAATCGGTCACATTACATCTCACTTGCTTATTTTCTGCAATTGTTCCTGGTCAGCGCTCTAATTTTTGTTCCATTTCCTGTTTGAGCGCTTTCCCCTCACCTGTTCCTTGATTGGAAATGAAAACCAGTTGTGCTCAAACCAATTAGTGTTATAAATACCTGCCTCGCCCTTTTATCACGGCTCGAGGATTGTTTCTGTTATTGACTGTTAGCTGCATGCATAACTAATCATCCTGTGTTAAATATAATTAAATATGTCTTACCTGCACATCATCCTCCTGTCTGCTGCATCTTGGGGTCACAACTACCACAGCCATGCAAGTACGTGACATCCATCCATCCATTTTCTACCGCTTGTCCCTATAACATTTTTAATCAATTATTCCAGTACCTTTTTAAGAGCAAGTAAGCAACCCACTGTGTAGTTATCATTTGTTTATTCAGGACATCAGATTGTAAAGGGATATTGTTCAGCATAGTGGTCATATTAAAGGCCTACTGAAACCCACTACTACCGACCACGCAGTCTGATAGTTTATATATCAATGATGAAATCTTAACATTGAAACACATGCCAATACGGCCGGGTTAACTTATAAAGTGCAATTTTAAAATTCCCGCCACACTTCCGGTTGAAAAACTCCTTTGGATATGATTTATGCGCCTGACGTCACAGAATCCACGGAAGTGGTTGGACCCCGTCGAACCCGATACAGAAACCTCTTGTTTTCTTCGACAAAATTCAACAGTATTCTGGACATCTGTGTTGGTGAATCTTTTGCAATTTGTTTAATGAACAATGGTGGCTGCAAAGAAGAACGTTGTAGGTGGGATCGATCGGTGTATTAGCGGCTAAGTACAATACTTACAGCAACACAACAAGGACTACTTACTACGCCTAGCCGATGCTTGCCGCCAAACCCACGGATTAAGTCCTTCGTCGCACCGTCGATCGCTGGAACGCAGGTGAGCACGGCTGTTGATGGGAAGATGAGGGCTGGCTGGCGTAGGTGGAGCGCTAATGTTTTTATCATAGTTCTGTGAGGTCCGGTTGCTAAGTTGCTAAATTAGCCTTAGCGCCATTAGCAACAGCATTGTTAAGCCTTACCAGGCTGAGAATTTTTAACCGTGTAGTTACATGTACATGGTTTAATAGTATTGTTGATCTTCTGTCTATCCTTCCAGTCAGGGGTTTATTTCTTTTGTTTCTATCTTCATTTGAGAACGATGCTATCACGTTAGCTCAGTAGCTAAGTGTGTCACCGATGTATTGTCGTGGAGATAAAAGTCACTTTAAATGTCCATTTTGCGTGCTCGACTCTCATTTTCAAGAGGATATAGTATCCGAGGTGGTTTAAAATACAAATCCGTGATCCACAATAGAAAAAGGAGAGAGTGTGGAATCCAATGAGCCAGCTTGTACCCAAGTTACGGTCAGAGCGAAAAAAGATACGTCCATCACTGCCTCTCTAGTCCTTCACTGTAACGTTCCTCATCTACGAATCTTTCATCCTCGCTCAAATTAATGGGGTAATCGTCGCTTTGTCGCTCCGAATCTCTCGCTCCATTGTAAACAACGGGGAATTGTGAGGAATACTAGCTCCTGTGACGTCACGCTACTTCCGGTACAGGCAAGGCTTTTTTTTATCAGCGAGCAAAAGTTGCGAACTTTATCGTCGATGTTCTCTACTAAATCCTTTCAGCAAAAATATGGCAATATTGCGAAATGATCAAGTATGACACATAGAATGGATCTGCTATTCCCGTTTAAATAAAAAAAAATCATTTCAGTAGGCCTTTAAAGGCTTTGCAATATGTACATCAATGTGGTAAGTTGGTAAGTACTCTGTGATTGTGAGCTGCCGAGCATACTGCTCTGCTCGTAAAACCAGCAATGTCATAGCGTGACGACATGCCGTCATGCCCGTTTAAAAATAAATAAATTGGGGAACCGGTACTTTTCAAAGTATAGTACAATTTTTGATACATTAGTACCGGTATACCGTACAACCCTACTGCATAGTATGACCAAGCAATGTGCATGTCAGATAAAACTGCTATATACTGCATAATATAACCAAGTAATGTACATGTTAGACAAGAACTGCTATATACTACATATATAAACAAGTAATGAACATGTCAAATTAACTGCTGTATACTGCCTAGTACAACCAAACTGCTATACTACGAGCAAAAACAGAAGAAAACAGCCCAATGATCCACCAAGACGAGGGACGGAAGAGGGACCAACCAGGACGCACAACACGGTAACGACTTCAGCAAACACGACAATGCAGCAGCGGGTGATATAAAAGGTACAACTTACTGGGCTCTACTAATCCACCAATGGAAGTCAACATGTGCCAGTTCCACCCAGGTGCAAACTTGCACTGCGTCAGGAGGTCAGACAGTGAGGAACCATAGCCAGGTTGAGGACCACAGTGGTGCCCAGCATTGAATCGAGAAGAATGGAGTACTGTCATTCCCACCCAAAGACTTTGCAGCATCCTATGCATCTCTATGCGACACATCAAGCAAAGAACCGCCAAGAGACACGACTAGCAATCCATGCCGAAAAACTGAAGTCAACTGGCCAAAAGCCTACAAGGAAGACCAATAATAAAAAAAAGTTTGATCAGAGCCTGCATAAGATCCTTCGGTACAACCTCAGTAGCAGCAACAACTCCAAAATGAACTAATTGGGGACATCATATAGTGTAAAAGAAAGGCTGTGGCAGATTCGGGAAAATGCAGCACAGGAAACCCCCTCCCAGACATATTCTCAGAAAGGGAAAAGGAGATCCAGCAGGTAGTTAACAACTGTCTTCTCAAGAAAGCATGGAAGGAGGCAGAGGACCACGAAAAACAAGGGCTGAAGAACTTGCGGAAATCTTTTTAGAGCCAAACTCACATTTACGGAGAGCAGAGAGGAATAGGATACAGAAGTCGCAAGGCATCGGCAAGGCTAAAGTTCCTACAGGACCAATGTAAGTATGTCCGTGTCCTAGTGGAAGAGAAGAAGAGCGGAACGCTTCATACCACCAAGAAGACCAGGCCAAAGCTCTGACTTGCGATGATATTCGAGACAGTCCTCTTGGCCAGACCAGGTTACATCCCTGTCCCAACAGAGCCATCCTTCCAATTCGACACCACCCCTCCGAAATGGTCTGAAATCTGCCAAGCCATAGAGCGTGTGAGATCTGCCTCAACAGCTGTACCAAACGGTGTACCTTATACGGTTTATAAGAACTGTTAAATGGTTATGAAGCGAAAGTAAAAGCTGATGAGTGTGGCCTGAAAATATAAATCCATTCCAACAGCATGGTGCAGGGCAGTCATCTTCACCCCCAAAGAGAAAGTTTTGCGCTAAATTATTTTCACATTACACCTATCATACAGAGTCAGCCTCATAACTGATCATTTCAACAGCCTCCAAGTCTGCTACTCTTCCTCAGACACCACAACCGGCTGGAATCAGCTAGAGAAAAGTAGAGCAATGGGGTGTTCCATTTCCACAATTCTTTTCACGACAGCTTTCAAAGTCATCTTAACTGGCAGCAGGCAAATGGTCAGAAGAGTAAGAGCCCCATCAGGGCATCAGGTACCAGCGCTTCGGAGCTTCTTGAAAGACATAACCACTCTTCTTCAGACTGCTAAAGCGGCTCGAAGAGGTGCTGTCATAGGTATGGCTGGAGATCAAGCCAGACAAGTCCTGCAGCCTATCAATTCGGAAAGGGACCAGGAAGGATAACATCACCTTCTCAGTAGGTGGCGAAGAGATCCCACAATTAGTTGACCAACCAATCAAAAGTCTAAGAAGACTTTATACAGCAGACCTCTCGGACAAACTGATGATTGACACCATAACCACACAACTATCAGAAGGCCTAAAGAAGATAGACCAAATGGTCTGGTGCTACCAATTCACCCTTTTCCATCAATGAATGCAGAAATGCTCTGCAGGTGATTTCACCTGCACTCCCAACAAACAGTATAATCAATTAATGTACATGTTAGATAACTGCTACATACTGCATAGTATAACCAAATAATGTGCATCTAAGATAAAACAGCTACTGCATAGTATAAGAAAGTAATGCAGACGTTAAATAAGTAATACATACTATGTACAGGTTATAGAATAACTGCTATATACTGCACAGTAGTATATAAGTGTTGTACATGTTAAATATGAACTGGTTAGTTGTGGCCTGCTCGTACTGTACACTATTACAGTATTAGTATTATGGAAGTAGAATTGTCTCACATCAACTTATATGTATCAATATGATATTAATACATATGCATATATTAATAAATATACAAATACAAATGCGATATACAAATAAATAATTTGTATAAATTAACGCGTGTTTGTGCCCTCTCCTGGTTGTTCAGGGGAGTATGTAGGTCACATTTATTTGTGCATCTGGTTTGTCGGAGGATTGTCTCATTGACACAAAAGCAAAAAAGCGATCCACATGCAAATTCACTACAAATACAAATTCACACATATTTATATTCAAATCTCAACAATATATTTACAAATACACGTTTATTTATACAAATTCTTGATTTATTTGTATGTCACATTTTTATATTTATAAATTGTATTTGTATATATTTTCAAATCTCAAATATATTCACAAATACGCATTTATTTATACAAATTATTTATTTGTATATCACATTTCTATTTGCATATTTATTAATATATGCATATGTATTAATATCATATTGATATATATAAGTTGACCCCCCGCGACCCCAAAAGGGACAGGCGGTAGAAAATGGATGGATGGATGGATATATAAGTTGATGTGAGACAATTCTACTTCCATATAGTATTTTCCCCAATTGGTCTGTGATCAAAAAAGAAATAGTCCATCAAAGTTTGCATGCAATAATCCAAAAACAACACAGTAGTAGCAACATTAACATAAAAAAGCTCCTCTGTCTGGCATGACTTTAATGGTTTAATTCAATATAAATTATTATAACAGTAGTAAAATACACTCATTAATGTGTTGACTTTGTTCCTCCCGTTTTAAATCCTCAACTGACAAACCAAGAAAAAAAACAACTATTTAATTTTTTTATGGCCTGTTAATAAAGCTTTTTAAAATATATAAATATATGTTATGGCACTGACTCAAATGTTAACAGATTTGTAATCATCTTACATGATTTGATATGCTATTTTTCAACCATTTTTAAGAGCTTTATTTTAAGACAAGTAGTGAACATGCATTTTATTGTCACGCCTGGCTGGCACTCATTGACAGGCTCTAGGGGTCACATTTGATTGTTAAAACATAAATTAAAAAGCCTATTCTGCATTTGAAACAGTTGTATTAAGCTCTTGTTGACTATCTGTAATATACAGCTAAAAGTGGCACAAAAGCTTTTTGCTGGTTTGAAACTAAAGACTCGCAAACAAAACACAGTTGAGTGACTTTTTATCTTCATTTCATCTGCATTATTATTATACAGTCACGCATGGAGTCAGTCCATCTTGACTCAGCTCGCACACAAACATGAATGAAATTATTAAAAAGTTTAAGCATTGCGTGAGATGCAAATGTCTGATGAAAACAATAGCAAACCTTTTTCTCCTGAATCGGGGATCTGCTGCCTAAAATTAAAAAAATTATCAATTTGTGCTCAAAATAATATAAATAATAAGATGAGGAATTACTTGTTCTGTTGTGGCTCCACCAGTACTAGAGAAAAATATCCTGTGTTCCAGTTTTTTTTTGTTTTCATCAACCTGCAATGCTTCAATTGGTTGTATGACAATATTTCCGCCATGATGATTAGAACTCAAGCAACCAGTCGAA
Organism: Entelurus aequoreus; assembly: GCF_033978785.1. Classification (NCBI taxonomy): domain Eukaryota; kingdom Metazoa; phylum Chordata; class Actinopteri; order Syngnathiformes; family Syngnathidae; genus Entelurus; species Entelurus aequoreus. Next base: position 35,153,533 of record NC_084734.1, read on the forward strand.
TTTGAGAACAATAAGATCATTTAAAGCATTGGACATCACGCAAGTCTTTTAGGAGGTGGAGGCTCAGCATCACTGTCAGATGCTGAGATGTGCTACCCAACACAGATGGTGCCACCTGATGTTGGGTAACGGCGCAGCTTTAGAGTTGATCTGGCCAAACTGGTGAAGCAGCGACTGCGCATGTGGGATGGAGGAGGGATGCGCTCGCATTGCAGTGACATGCACTTTGTCTTTGTCTGGCTGCGAGGACAAACGCTGAAGGACAGAAAATTCATTCTTTGATCTAGAGAGAAGAAAGGATATTAAATACATCAATTGCAATCGGAAAAAAAACGACCATGTTCTTTGCATAAAAAAAATTGCGAACTAAATTGGTGCATCCTGTCCCTAGAATATTTCATCAAGTACAGGGGTGTAAAAAAACATTTTGAATTGGGGGCTATATTGGGCTAAAAAAAAAAATTGGCAGGGGGCCAAATCTAAATTATATATATATATATATATATATATATATATATATATATATATATATATATATATATATATATATATATATATATATATATATATATATATTAGGGGTGTGGGAAAAAATCGATTCGAATTCGAATCGCGATTCTCACGTTGTGCGATTCAGAATCGATTCTCATTTTTGAAAAATCGATTTAAAAAAAAAAAAATTTTTTTTTTTTAATTAATCAATCCAACAAAACAATACACAGCAATACCATAACAATGCAATCCAATTCCAAAACCAAACCCGATCCAGCAACACTCAGAACTGCAATAAACAGAGCAATTGAGAGGAGACACAAACACGACACAGAACAAACCAAAAGTAGTGAAACAAAAATGAATATTATCAACAACAGTATCAATATTAGTTACAATTTCAACATAGCAGTGATTAAAAATCCCTCATTGACATTATCATTAGACATTTATAAAAAATGTTTTAAAAACAATAGTGTCACTGTGGCTTACACTTGCATCACATCTCATAAGCTTGACAACACACTGTGTCCAATATTTTCACAAAGATAAAATAAGTCATATTTTTGGTTCATTTAATAGTTAAAATAAATTTACATTATTGCAATCAGTTGATAAAACATTGTCCGTTACAATTATAAAAGCTTTTTACAAAAACTCTGCTTACATGTCAGCAGACTGGGGTAAATCCTGCTGAAATCCTGTTTTATGTATTGAATGAATAGAGAATCCTTTTGAATCTTGGCAAAAATCTTAGCCACACGATTATCAAATGTAATAGGAAAATTAATTCATACTGACCAAACTGGCTTCATGGAAGGTCGACAATCTTCAGACAATACAAGGAAATTGTTTAATGTTATTTACTATGCTAGAAGTCTCCCTTATCCCACAGCAGTATATACTGTTGATGCGGAGAAGGCCTTAGACCACATAAACTGGTAATTTATGTTTTTCACATTACGTAAATTTGGATTTGGAGATAATTTTATACAATGGATTAAGATGCTTTATACAAGGCCCATGGCATCAGTCAAAACCAATAATCCTATTTCAGAACCTTTTTTGTTCAAAAGAGGAGTAAAACAGGGATGTCCTGCATCTGGATTATTATTTAATTTGGTTATTGAACCCTTGGCTGCAAAAATAAGAAGTGAAAATAATATTCATGGTATAAAAATTGGCTCTCAGTATAATAAGCTATCGATGTATTGTGACGACATAATTCTCTACCTATCACATGTTAACTACTCTCTTCACTATATCAATAATGTCATCACTGAATATGACTGTTTATCAGGGTATAAAGTCAATTGGGACAAATGTGACATATTACCACTTAATAAAAACTGCAAGAAATCACAAGTTCAGAACTCCAAAATTAAATGGAAAGAGGCAGAAATCATATACCTAGGACTACATATTACACCAAACCTTTATACAAGCAGAGATCTAAATCTTAAACATTTAAAAAATAAGATAGAATCCAAAATGGAACGCTGGTCACGTCTCCAAATATCCCTTTGGGGTCGGGTGAACATAGTAAAAATGAGTATACGGCCAGCAGTTAATTATATACTGAAAATGATGCCTGTCCTAATTAATAAAAGTTGGTTTAAGAAAATACATACAATGATATCACATTTTATATGGTGTGGAAAGAAGGCCAGTTGTTCATACTTAAGGTTGTCTTGTACACAATAAAGGAGGACTACAATTACCAAACTTCTTACATTATTATATCTCCTTCGGTTGTGAACAAGCAAGCCACTTATTTCATTCTTCTGCAGATAAGGACTGGATCAACATAGAAAAGAACTTCAATACACCTCACGGTGATGCTTGGACACGTCATCAGTGATAAACCCGGGGTCATAGGGTGTTTCGGGTCTTTAATCATCAGACACCCTCGCCCGGGCGACCCAGCCGGGGGTGATCAGACCCCGGCCTGTGTCCAAGTAGCGCACCACAGATCCCCCCTACGGATCCACAGCCACAGGGAGGCCTTTTCTGCGGCCTCTAGGATGTTCTTGGTGGCTTTTCTTGACTGCAGTCCTCTAATGCCAAGGATTCTAAACACACGCTGTAGTGAGTGACCAGCAAAACTTATGCACCCAATCTCGACTGGTTCACAGCGGGCTCTCCAGCCGTTACTCCGACACTCTACAGTGAGCTCAGCGTATTTGGCCCTCTTTCGCTCATTTGCTTCGTCAATTCGTTCCTCCCAGGGCAGTCAGCTCCAGTAGCACCACTTGCTTGGTTGACTCCGATGTTAACACCATGTCTGGGCGGGGTGACGTGGAAGCGATATTGGCCGGGAACTTGAGTTGCCTTCCCAGGTCAACATGGAGCTGCCAGTCACTAGCGGTGGCCAGGAGCCCTCCTGAGAAGTTGGGCTGGCGGCTTGCCTTCTGTCCTGCTCTGATGAAGGTGATTGACTGCTTCGGGACGGCCTGGGACTTGCTGTTTTGTATCGCTGCGCAGATAGAATCCGCCAGGGCTTTTAAAACTTGGTCGTGGCGCCAGCGATACCGCCCCTCCCCTACTGCCTTTGGGCAACAGCTCAGGATGTGCTCCAAGGTGCCCCTCCTCTGGCACAGTTTGCACTCCAGAGTGTCTGCTAGGCCCCAGATGTGCAGGTTGGCGGGGCATGGGAGGACATCGTACACAGACTGTATGAGGAATTTTGTGCGCAGAGGTTCAGCTCTCCAGAGCTCTGCCCAGGTGAGTTTTCGAGGTTCTGCATGCTCCCTCCTTGTCCACGCCCCTTGTTTAGACATGCTGACCATCCGGCAGCAACGTTCTTCCTCCACCTCTGTACGGATCTCCTCTTGGACCAGTTGGCGCTTCTCCTTGCCACGGGCCCGGTCCCAACGTGGTTTTGGAAAGCTGCCGAGGCCTGCCCTCCCCCTTGCCACAGTACCCAACAAGGTTTTGTGCCTCAGCCGCGCCTCTGCTCTGCTTACGGCTTATTGTGCCGGCCACTTCCTCCCGGTCTTAACAACAATTCCTGCTGAGGCGACCTTGACATCTGTGGAGTCCCTGTACATCATTACCTCTCTGGAGGTAATGAAAATATGTTAATGAATTTGGACATTGATGTGGGGAGTTTATATTATATTAAAAAAATACCTATTGAATTGAGGCAGAGCCCAATAGAAGCCACCTTTAACATTCTAAAACTGTGTCAGAAAATACTAGGAATCAAGTCAATGACATCTGTAAATCAACTGCTTTGGTACAATCCTAATATCACAATTAATAAAAATGTGGTTAATCAGACAACATGGAAAGACAGAGGTATTACTAAACCTCATCATATTATTAATAAAAACTCTTTTATAACGTTCAATGATTTAGTTGATCAATATAATGTACCCAGAAATCATGTTTTAAATTGTATCTCTTTAAAACACGCTGTAAATAAATGCATATCCTCTGAAAGTATGTCTTTAAATAGCCATGAACAGGAAGATGCACTTTCTAATCAAGATACATTTAAGAAATTAATTATACTATTTTATGGAATAATAAATGAACACCACACTAGAAATGCAAATGATGCATGTGTTCGGAAATGGATGATGGACTTAAACATTTTAGATGAAAGAGACATATCATGGAATGATATTTGGAAAAATGCCAATAAGCCCTTTAGAAGCATTAAAGATAAGCTGACTCAATTTAAGATCTTGATTAGATTGTATTTTACATCTTCTCCGCTGTTTAAAATTGGTGTAGTAGATAGCAAGTTATGTATGAAGTGTCGGGCAGCCGAGGCAACTCTTGTTCATTTATTGTGGGAATGTCAGAGAATAAAAGAGTTATGGTTGAAAACAATAAAAGAAGCAATCACAGTCCTTAATATAAACATCCCAATGACACTGCAAACTTGTATTCTTGGGGATCTCCATCAATTTAGTAACGTGTCATCAAAGAGTAAAAATGCATTTCTTTCAATATGCATAATAACAAAAAGGGTAATATTAAAAAAACGGATAGATGTTGATAGTCCAACTCATACTGACTAGTACACAAGCTATGGAGATGATATCAGTAGAAAAAACTGCATTTAGTTTAGATAATAATGAGTCATATATTGGAATATGGGATCCTTTATTTAAATTTGTTTTAACTATTAAATGAACCAAAATATGACTTATTATATCATTGTGGAAAATATTGGACACAGTGTGTTGTCAAGCTTATGAGCTGCGATGCAAGTGTAAGTCACTGTGACACTATTGTTCTTTTTTTTTTTTTGTATTAATGTTTGTAATGATAATATCAATGAGGGATTTTTAATCACTGTTATGTTGAAATTGTAACTAATATTGATACTGTTGTTGATAATATTCATTTTTGTCTCACTACTTTTAGATTGTTCCGTGTCATGTTTGTGTGTCCTCAATTGCTCTCAATTGCTCTGTTTATTGCTATTCTGAATGTTGCTGGGTCGGGTTTGATTTTGAAATTGTATTGCATTATTATGGTATTGTTGTGTATTGTTTTCATTAAAAAATAAATAAAAAATAAAATCGTTTTTGAATCGAATATCGTGTTGAATTGAAAAAAAAAGATTTTGAATCGAATCGTGAACCCAAGAATCGATTTTGAATCGAATCGTGGGACACCCAAAGATTCACAGCCCTAATATATATATATATATATATATTTATATACACACACACACACACACACACACACACACACACACACACACACACACACACACACACACACACACACACTATGCTCTTATAAACCGCTCAACACAAAAACAAAAAGCACAATTTAATGACAATTTAAAAAAATATGTGTGCTGTGTGTTGGAGTCTTGCCAGATTTTGTATTTTGTAGAAATACAGAATTTGTATTCCTGTTTTAGGAGCACTTGCATTCAGAGAAATAGCAACATCATGTTTAGATACCAGTTTCACGCATTAATAGCACAAAATGTAGATTGGTACGATCATGTTTTGATTGTCAAAGATGTTTGGTAATATATTCTGTGATATTTCTACCTGAATAAATGTGTCTGATATTATATAATACGACAAAGCCAGTGGCGTGCAGTCACTAGAGGCAGGGGAGGCACGGCCTCACCTGCCATCATGGAAAGAAAAAAAAAAGTAAAAAAAAAAAAATAATAATTAAATTGTTATATGTATCCAGTGATTATACTAAAGTTATTTTCCATTTAACTTCACCAGTTTTAGATTATTTTTATTTTTATTTTCACATCTGCCGTTGAAATACTGAGAAGAGACGGTGCGGTGATCAGCAGCCAGTTGAGGCACGTCACTGATTTGTGCCTCAACATGGATTGTGCGCAATGACTCGGCTAACTGCTGGCCTGCTGTGCAGTGAGACTGTATTGCTATATGAATTATATTATACATTTCCATAGTTTAGTTAGCTGAGGTATATAATGTACAGTGTATTTTGTCAACAACTGTATGTGTGTAACGTATTTTTAGTGCTGAGCATTCATAAAACTGCTGCGAAGACACACTGTGTGAGGCACCTCCGCCACAGAATGCACCGCCCGACGGGAGCGCCACACCAACCAAAGCCCACACCCAAACCCTCCACGTGCAAGACCGAATCCACCCAAAAAAAGTCACTTAACAAGAAGTCAAAAAGTGCAAAAACAACAATGCTCGCGCTGGAGGAGCCGCGAATGACCGCAGGGACACAACATTAGGTACACCTGCACTGCAGGTTCATATGTTTGTAAATCTGACTGTGATGATGCAGTCATGCCTCACCAGACATTAACCTCACCGCACGCCACTGGACAAAGCAGAGAACTATTGCATGACGTCATACGATACATGTAGCCATGTGTTACCTCAGTGACTACGCCTGCAGCGATGGTGGAGCCCACGTAGCGGAGCATGAAGCGACCCAGCTCCTTGTAGTCTTTGTAGAGCTCCAGTGCTACCGGCCTCTGCGTCTGGATCTCAACAATGGCGTTCATACCTTTACCCAAACACCTGGACGCACAAAATCATATTTTCCAAGAGGATCAGATCCTGGAATCAAATTGCAGAATTACAATCACTCACTTTGGTTTCTTCTTGAGGACCTCGCCGCTGCTCTTATGTAGAACGCTTATCAGTTTTGTAATAGTGGCCGGCTCACTGACCGTTCCATAATGTAACAATACCTGTAAACGCACAATCAAAAACACAGTATAGTTTGGTGTGAGTTCAGTGCATCCGGAAAGTATTAACTTTTTCCACATTTTGTTATGTTACAGCCTTATTCCAAAATGGAATACATTCATTTTGTCCTCAAAATTCTATGGACAATACTCGAATGTGAAAATATTTTTTGTTTTAATTTTGATGCATCTTTGGCAGCAATTACACTTTCAAGTCTTTCTGAATACAATGCCGCAAGCTTGGCACACCTATCTTTGGGCAATTTCACTCATTCCTCTTTCCCCATTACTTTTGGCAGCACCTCTCAAGCCCCATCAAGGTTGGATGGGAAGTGTTGTTTTTTATGCAGGATGTCTCTGTACATCGCTGCATTCATCTTTCCCTCAAGCCTTACTGCTCTTCCAAGTTTCTGCTGCTGAAAAACATCCTCACAGTATGATGCTGCCACCACCATGCTTCACTGCAGGGATGGTATTGGCCTGGTGATGAGCGGTGCCTGGTTTCCTCCAAACATGATGCCTGGCATTCACTCTAAAGAGTTAAATTGTGTTTGAATTTTGTGTCTCATGGTCTGAGAGTCTTTCAGATGCATTATGGCAAACTTTACTAAGAAATGGCTTCCGTCTAGTCACTCTACCATAAAGGCCTGATTGGTGAATTGCTGCAAAGATGGTTGTAGCTGACAGAGTGACCATCAGGTTCTGGGTCACCTCCCTGACTAGACTAAGATGAATGCACCAATGTACAGAGACATCCTGGATGAAAACCAACATTTCCAATCCAACCTGATGAAGCTCTAAAGGTGCTGCAAAGAAAAATGGGTAAAGATGAATGGCAACTATAGGGGTGCCAAGCTTGCGGCATTGTATTCAAAAACACTTGAGGCTGTAATTGTTGCCAAAGGTGCATCAAAAAAATATTAAGCTAATGCTGTGAATACTTGTGTCAATGGGATTTTTTTATTTTTAATACATTTGCTAAATGAAAACAAAAGTTTTACATTGTGATTATAAAGTATTGTCTTTAAAATTTTAGGACAAAATTAATTAATTCAATTTGGAATAAGGCTGTAACATAAAATGTGGAAAAAGTGAAGCACTGTGAATACTTTTCGGATGCTCTGTAACGCTCATTTTGCTTGTGTTCACAACTTGAGAGGCCCCCTCTTTTTTTTAACAGCCTCAAGTCATCTCCACACTCTTTAAAGGCCTACTGAAACCCACTACTACCAACCACGCAGTCTGATAGTTTATATATCAATGATGAAATCTTAACATTATAACACATGCCAATTCGGCCGGGGTAACTTATAAAGTGACATTTTAAATTTGCCGCTAAACTTCCGGTTCGAAACGCCTCTGAGGATGACGTATGCGTGTGACGTAGCCCGGGGAACAGAGGTATGCCTTCCCCATTGAATACAATACAAAAAAGCTCTGTTTTCATTTCATAATTCCACAGTATTCTGGACATCTGTGTTCGTGAATCTGTTGCAATTATGTTCATTGCATTATGGAGAAAGAAGCTGAGCAAGCAAAGAAGAAAGTTGTCGGTGCGAAACGGACGTATTTTTCGAACGAAGTCAGCAACAACAGTACACAGCCGGCGCGTCTTTGTTTACATTCCCGAAAGATGCAGTCAAGATGGAAGAACTCGGATAACAGAGACTCTAACCAGGAGGACTTTTGACTTCGATACACAGACGCCTGTAGAGAACTGGGACAACACAGACTCTTACCAGGATTACTTTGATTTGGATGACAAAGACGCAGACGTGCTACCGTGAGTATGCAGCTTTGGCTTCTAAACATTTGATCGCTTGACCGTATGTGCGCAACTTTTTTTTTGCGTATGTACGTAACTTTTTAAAAATATATAAGCTTTATGAACCTTGGGTTAGGTGAACGGTCTTTTGGGCTGAGTGATTGTGTGTGTTGATCAGGTGTTTGAATTGTATTGGCGTGTTCTATGGAGCTAGGAGCTAGCATAGGAGCTAGGAGTTAGCATAACAAAGACGTAGGTGTTTTTATGCAGGATTAATTTGTGTCATATTAAATATAAGCCTGGTTGTGTTGTGGCTAATAGAGTAAATATATGTCTTGTGTTTATTTACTGTTTTAGTCATTCCCAGCTGAATACCAGGTACCGTGAGTATGCAGCCTTGGCTGCTAAACATTTGATAGCTTGACCGTATGTGCGCGTCACGTACGTAACTTTTTAAAAATATATAAGCTTTATGAACTTTGGGTTAGGTGAACTGTCTTTTGGGCTGAGTGATTGTGTGTGTTGATCAGGTGTTTGAATTGTATTGGCGTGTTCTATGGAGCTAGGAGCTAGCAGAGGAGCTAGGAGCTAGCATAACAAACACATAGGTGTTTTTATGCAGGATTAATTTGTGGCATATTAAATATAAGCCTGGTTGTGTTGTGGCTAATAGAGTATATATATGTCTTGTGTTTATTTACTGTTGTAGTCATTCCCAGCTGAATATCAGGTCACCCCCGGCTCTCACAGCATCTTCCCTATCTGAATAGCTTCAACTCCCCACTAGTCCTTCACTTGCACTTTACTCATCCACAAATCTTTCATCCTCGCTCAAATTAATGGGGAAATTGTCGCTTTCTCGGTCCGAATCTCTCTCACTTCATGCGGCCATCATTGTAAACAATAGGGAACTTTGCGTATATGTTCAATTGACTACGTCACGCTACTTCCGGTAGGGGCAAGCCTTTTTTTTATCAGATACCAAAAGTTGCGATCTTTATCGTCGTTGTTCTATACTAAATCCTTTCAGCAAAAATATGGCAATATCGCGAAATGATCAAGTATGACACATAGAATAGATCTGCTATCCCCGTTTAAATAAAAACATTCATTTCAGTAGGCCTTTAAGTTTACAATAGAAGCATACATTTTTCCTTCACAATAACGGCGCTGTGAGGCTGTGCAGCATCTGGTATGTGCTAACAAAATAAATGTTTCAAAAAAGTACCTTGTACAAGAATATTGTATCGAAAGCACACATTGATATATTTACAACATCATTATGCTTTGGCTTAAAATACTGGTCAAAATTGTCCAAAGATGTCCAACAAATGTAAGGATTTTTGCATTTAACTAACAAACATTTTATTACATTGTATTTATGTCAAACAACACACTCTATAGGGTTTCCCCTAGATTGCCACTATTTGGCTAGGGACGTGGTCAATATGACATTATATATATACACTACCGTTCAAAAGTTTGGGGTCATCCAAACAATTTTGTGGAATAACCTTCATTTCTAAGAACAAGCATAGACTGTCGAGTTTCAGATGAAAGTTCTCTTTTTCTGGCCATTTTGAGCGTTTAATTGACCCCACAAATGTGATGCTCCAGAAACTCAATCTGCTCAAAGGAAGGTCAGTTTTGTAGCTTCTGTAACGAGCTAAACTGTTTTCAGATGTGTGAACATGATTGCACAAGGGTTTTCTAATCATCAATTAGCCTTCTGAGCCAATGAGCAAACACATTGTACCATTAGAACACTGGAGTGATAGTTGCTGGAAATGGGCCTCTATACACCTATGTAGATATTGCACCAAAAACCAGACATTTGCAGCTAGAATAGTCATTTACCACATTAGCAATGTATAGAGTGTATTTCTTTAAAGTTAAGACTAGTTTAAAGTTATCTTCATTGAAAAGTACAGTGCTTTTCCTTCAAAAATAAGGACATTTCAATGTGACCCCAAACTTTTGAACGGTAGTGTATATGACATGATTATTTTAATTTGCAATGATGCATGTAGTTTCCTTAAAAAGGCTAAACTAATGTGTATATATAAAGTAGTGTTGTCCCAATACTAATAATTTGGTACCGGTACCAAAATGTATTTCGATACTTTTCTATACTTTTTTATAAAGGGTACCACAAAAAATTGCATTATTGGCTTTATTTTAACAAAAAATCTGAACGTACATTAAAAATATGTTTCTTATTGCAAGTTTGTCCTAAAAAAAATAGTGAACATACAAGACAACTTGTCTTTTAGTAGTAAGTAAGCAAACAAAGGCTCCTCATTTAGCTGCTGACATATGCAGTAACATATTGTGTCATTTATCATTCTATTATTTTGTCAAAATTATTAAGGACAAGTGGTAGAAAATTAATTATTAATCTACTGTTAATATCTGCTTACTTTTTCTCTTAACATGTTCTATCTACACTTCTGTTAAAATGTAATAATCACTTATTCTTCTGTTGTTTGGACTTTTTAGAGGCGGTATAGCACTGAATATGATTCATTAGTCTCGCGGTGCTATACTAATACCGGTATACCATACAACCCTAGTACAAAGAGTATTGTTGGCGGGTTATGGATGGCTATTTAGAGGGTTTTGTGGGCGAAATAGAGAGACTACATTGTTAACAAACTTTTTATGTATTTATTTACTATTTAGACTGCATAAAAAAAGAAAAACATGAGTTAATGTCTTTTATAGGGATTGTGAATGACAGACAGCAAATCCTGTCTAATTTTTGCATATTTCCAGTATGACTGATCTGATACGATGGTGTTCCTCCAGTGAAGTCAATCTCCAGAAATAGCCAAAGGTATTAGGAGCGGGATATTCAAAATGGCTGACTGAATTTGTGATGGTTAAACAGTGTTTTTACATACTTTTCGGATGGTTTAATGGATACATTGAAACACAATAACCATATTCTTCGGACTATAAGTCGCAGTTTTTTTCATAGTTTGGCCGGTGGTGCGACTTATACTCAGGAGCGACTTATGTGTGAAATTATTAACACATTACCGTAAACTATCAAATAATATTATTTAGCTCATTCACGTAAGAGACTAGACGTATAAGATTTCATCGGATTTAGCGATTAGGAGTGACAGATTGTTTGGTAAACGTATAGCATGTTCTATATGTTATAGTTATTTGAATGACTCTTACCATAATATGTTACGTTAACATACCAGGCACGTTCTCAGTTGGTTATTTATGCGTCATATAACGTACACTTATTCAGCCTGTTGTTTCACTATTCTTTATTTATTTTAAATTACCTTTCAAATGTCTATTCTTGGTGTTGGGTTTTATCAAATAAATTTCCCCCAAAAATGCGACTTATACTCCAGTGCGACTTATATGTTTTTGTCCTTCTTTATTATGCATTTTCGGCCGGTGCGACTTATACTCCGAAAAATACGGTAAGCATATAGGGTCAACTTGTTTTTCCACTCTACTGGTACTTTACGTGAATTGATTTATGAGACGGCACCCTCTGCCGGATATAAAACTGCAGTAGTCTTTTTTTTCTCTGCACATAGCGCAATCAAACAAACCCCTTTTTGATGCAGTTTCCATAAAAAAGACCATATTACAGTTTAAAGCAGCGAAAAGATCCACAAATACGCACAGGAGCAAATGTCAAACCGTAAATTCAATAGTAGAGGAAAGCCACACAATAACCAAGGAACATTGAACGGAAAACTTGTTGCAGTTTATTACTAGGAAGACAATAACTTTGATTGTCATGCAGAGGTGACTATTATGGTGCTGCATTGTATCCAACTACAACTCTATCTACAGTAGGTTACCGCCCCAAAAAGGATGCCAAAAAGTGGTTATTTTTGTCTGTCAACTTACCGGGAAGCCTTTCGTGATGGGAATCTCAAAATTGAAGATCAACAGGCGCGCTCTGAATCGGGTGCACACTCGAATGGGCTCCTTGGAATTGCAGAATACACAACCCACGCTGTCAGGATGTAAGGTGTTGCCATTAAACATGAGTACATAAACACGGTCATCGCCAAAGAAGTTCAGGCTTACTTGATCTTGATGATGTCCATGCCAGTGACCGTGAGGCTGACGTGATCTCCAGCTGCCGCCCAATCTAAAGGAGCGTCATGTAGAGTGATTCCTAAAGATGTAAAGAGATGAAAGTCACTGAGCAACCACCAATTGGCATTGTTTATTCCTAGACAGCCACGAATCACCACTACTTTGGTCTTTGTTTACTACATTTCATGATTATCCCGAGAAATTTATTTTTGCTATCTAACAGAAAACATACCTTTGACAATGCACGTCTCATTGGGAGGCATAGCCAGCAGCTTGTCTCCGGTCTGAATATAGCCAGCCTCAATCTTGCCTGTGATGCAGAATCCCGAGCCCTGGTCTAGGGACATGAATACTGATGTGAGACGAGAGAAAAGAGGTGAGGTGGAGCTGTGACTTTACCTTTGAATACGTCTGAGACGCATAATCTGAAAGGTTTGTCCACACAACGCTGAGGAGCCCTGAAGGCATCTTATAGGAAGGGGAGAAAAGAGTCAAATTTGATTATTTGCTGAAATTGGATAATTAATCTGTATTCATAATTTACACAAACATGTGACCCTACAGGTGCAAAACAGCATTGACTTATTTATGGTTTTATTTCAAACTAATTAAACCATCACATCACATTACCAATCTGTTCCAGCAGGCTGAGGCCAGAATACCAAGAGGTGAGCTCAGAAACTGAACTTCTGACAATGAGGTTCTCTCCTGAGAGGCCACTGGTGGGGATGTAGAAAACATCAGAGTCCTGAGAGGGAAAAATTTAAGAATATATGAACCAATCAATACAAAGTTCAACCTACATATTTGGAAAAATATGCCGCGAAAAGTTCAAACTAATAACATGCATTATAAATATGATAGCACCAAAGAAGGGTACCATTAATGGCAAAGAGATTTATGATTATAGACATAAAAACCAGAAATGGGACTGACGGCAAATTACGAAGGTTCATCAATATATATGAGCAGTACAACAAAGTTAAATTACCAATTACAGACATAAATTAATTTTTCATTTTAATTCATCGCTACTCTGACTTGAAATTTCTCTAGCAACCCATTCCTTGTCTTTTAGTTGTCTTCAAACGTTAAGCAGCTTTACTTTATACGAGTTGCGCTACACAGCTTGAGTAGAGTACTTTGTGTTTCAGCTATTTATGACCGTCGCATTTGTCTATTTTTAGTCAGTGACAGGTTTTGCGTCATTACAGACTTCTCTACAATACAACTGTAAAAATAGTTAAGGAAATCCGTCCCCTGTTATCTGCGCATTGTTTCTTTCTTATCTTGCGCAAGTCAAAAAGACAATCTAATATTGATATTGAAAAACAGCCATTAAGCACTTTGTGAACTTTGAAGTCAACCAGCATCGTGAAACTGCTCATATCCACTGTGCGCTTAACATGCTATTAAACCTGTTGACATGTTCCACTCATTTACAAACCTTGAAGCCTGCTTGCTTGAGAAAATGTCCAAGCTTCGATGTGATTTCCTGGAAACGTTCCTGCTGCCAATTAACCTGTGGGCACACAGTTCCCATAGTTTAGGCTCAGTAGTGGTGCCGACAGCAAACCACTTATTAAAACCTATAAACAAGGAAACATTAGGTATGCGTCACAGAGGGAAAGTTAAATGCTTTTTAAAGTGCTCGGCTGTATTTTGGCATTACATCCTCAATGGGAGGGACAAACAAGTAGCAGCATGCAAGCAGCCGGACCGGCTAGCAGAACAAAAAAGAAAAAGGGGTGTGGTTTCACTCAGTGTCTTTTCATTTCTCTACATTATAATCTAATTCAGGTTAGGAGTTATGACCTGGTCCATCTTGTTGACTGCCACCGCCAGCTGAGTAACACCGAGCGAGCGCACCAACAGGGCGTGCTCTCTGGTCTGGCCGCCCGCCTCAAAGCCCGCCTCGAATTCTCCCCGGCTGGCGTCCACCACCAGCACGGCCACCTCTGCCTAAGAAGAAACAAAGTTTTATATTCAACCCTCCAGCATCTATATGAGCATATAGCAATGAGCATTTCAATTTATTAAGGATAGCCCCTTGAGATGCAGCATCTTGGTTTTAAGGGGTTCTTCAGCCTTAAGTAGGTGAGAACATTGCATAAGCCCTTTTTGGGTTTCTTTTCTCACTTGCATTTTTTTTCTCATGCATTCCAAGTAGATAAAAGCACAATTTAGAGTAAGGCTGATAAGATCCACAGGATACGAACCAATTCTGTTCCTACAACGCATTGTAAATATCAGGAATCATACCTTTCAGTATCTCACACTGTATCCAGACAACATAATATACAATACTAATAGGAAATGGTATTAACGATTCTTTAATTTAATTTGTTTTACATTGCAACCAAAACATTACGGAATATGCTGCTTTATCATCCCCACGAGCAGCTTCACAATAAACCTTAAAGATATGCAAATTATAAAAAAAATACTTAATGCCATAAGTAATATTAATCCTTCAAGCTTGTGTAACATAACTAAGTGCAAAAGGTTCACAAAGTGTGTATGTGTTCCTTTTACTGTACAGCACTCGACCCTGAGAAAAATTTGTGTCTACAGATCAAAAATGTAATTATAATTAATTCATGGCGTCGTAGAGAAACATATTAACACAGGACGTCGTAAACTAAGAACCACCTCTACTAAAAAAATGTGTAAAGTGACAAAAAGTTTTGTTAATATTGATACAATATGCCAACTATTGTTAAATGGATGAAAATTGATAAGATTTTTCCTGTTCCGATTCCACCTTTTATTCTGTTTAACGATTCGGTTCCTTAACGGTTCTCTTATCGAGTCTTATTTGGAAAAAAAAGAGGGGAAAAAGGTGGATTAGCCTCAAATTTGTTGAGTTTGGAGGTAACATGACCTTACAAAGCCTAAAGCGAGCTCAAATACGTAGCATAGAAGAAAAAAAGTAATAAAAAAATTTAATAAATGTAATAAATAATGATAAATGATACATGAGTTATACTTGTATAGCGCTTTTCTACCTTCAAGGTACTCAAAGCGCTTTGACAGTATAAATATTCTTCTGTAGAATTTACCAAAATAAATCATGTGGAAATTACACAAGAATGTAACATTTAGTAACATGTGAGATTAATTTATTACATAATTTTGAGGATTGTGGCTTACAGTTTATGAAAACTTTGAATTGAAAATCTCTGACAATGTGGGGTTTCAAAAAGTATAAGCCAAGATCAAAATGATAAAAAAGGCTTGACATACCTCACTTTGCATGTAATGAGTTAATATCACATATTAGTTTCACATTTTAAGTTAATTGCTGACATGAATGGACTTGTACACAATATTCAAATTTTTTTAGTTTAACCTGTATAATATAATGACTGAGAGAAAATACGGTTGGGGGGAAAACATGCAACGTTTCTCTCACTACAATTGAACATTCACCCATCAAAAGTTAGGAGTGTCTACTGTAGCAAATACATGCAAGCTTTTGACCACACACACATAGTCTTTGCTCGGAGACATTCGTCTAGCGACAGACGTGAACTGAGAAGAGTACTGCCCGCCTCAGAGCCAGTCCGAATCGGTTTCTCGTCATGCTCATCTAAATGAGAAGGCATTCATTTAAATTTTACAAATAGTGCCAACATAATAGGAGGTGAGTTAGTACCCGTTTTATTCAGATGACGTGCTTGTGTTACTGCTGCCTGAGATGAGATCGAAGCGGTTCAAAAAGGCAACTTTCATTTATAATTGTTACATGCCATGTGTTCAAATAATTCAGCAAATGGTTCGCATCTCCTCCTCTTGATGAAATCGCAGCCCTATAATTATAACAAGTAGCGTTGTTGCAATCTTGTCTTGTAAAATGTTTGTTCCGACCGGGCACCGCCATTTTGCGATTTGACGTCACTACGCACGTTGCCTAATTACATCATCCTCGTTCAGAAGAACCGTTAAGAGAATCACTTGACAAAATGGTAAGCAATTTCAAAGAATGAATAAAATTGGAACCGGTTCTGAACAAAAAACGGTTTTCGATTCATATCTCTACAGGTCTCTGTTGTACTTAGAAAAATATATAAATAAATATTTAGAATATAACAGGTAATAAAAAAACATTGACACATGCATTTTGGTGTAAGTCTGGGTAATGGATGGCATAGATCAAAGAATAACTTTTCTGGTAAAAATCTGGATAAAAGTGCAGATCCAGGGCTTGCTCAAATTCAAAGAACATTTTCAAAAAAGGTACTACAATCCCATTTATTTGTTGACAGAAATGCACAATTAATAACTGTCTTCTCTGAAACTTTGTAGTCATGGGCTGACAAGGAATCCCTTAACTTTCTTGGTGATTTGTCTAGGTTTTGGTGACTGTTAAGTGGTTACTAATTGGGTGATTTCTTTTGTACATCTTAGTTAATAACTTCTAAATGTTGATGACAAAATACTCCTTAACCAAAATTAGGATTGTTCAGCAGCATTTTAGTTTTGGACATGTTCTTCAGTCAGAACATGACGGTAAGGATAGTCATACGGTGAAAAGAGAAATGACAAAATATGCTGTCAAAGCACACCCATGCTGAAGAAACAGCAACACCCAAAACCACAACTTAAACTGGGGTGTGGCCTACTGAGGCTACCTGGGCAGCTCCTGTGATCATGTTGGGGATGAAGTCTTTGTGTCCCGGTGCGTCCATCAGCGTCACCACCTTGGAGTTGGTCTCAAACTTGGTCATGCCGACGTCCATCGTCACGCCTCTGCAGTCAGACAGGGCTTTAGTTGTAATAATATGACAATACCTAAATGTAATAAATGCATAAATCTATAGTGTTTGTCGTACCTGTCCCTCTCCTCGCCAGTTTCATCCAGAACCCAAGCGTAGGCAAAAGATGCCTTGCCCGCTTTCTTGGACTCTGTTTCATACTTGTGCATAGTGCGCTTGTTGACATTGCCCAGCAGATACAGCAGGTGGCCCATTAGCGTGCTCTTCCCTGCGTCCACATGACCTGCAAGATAAGGGACAAATCTTGTGAGGACAGCAGACACAGTGAAAGCTTGGGGGTGGGTGGAGGATGGTAAAGAGAAACTGAGAAAGATGGAGAAGAGGAAGACTGCGAGCGGCACGATAAAGCAGGTAGAAGGAAAAGGGGGGGATAGAAGATAAGATACACTGCCAAAAGGAAGCCACATGTGTTTGCACAAGGGGACAGAGCCAGACAGATGTATAGATGCAGGTTTCACATACAATGTGAAACTACCGACTCAACTTTTTTTGAGGGAAAAACGAAAAAGAGACATTACAAATGACATGAAGAGACTGGTGCTTACCACTTGTCTAGTGCATGTCTCAAGACTGGCAACTGAGAAACCTTGAGGTCTGTAACCAATCAGTTACAACATGCATTCCTACTACAAAATACATAAAAACAGAGATCTGCCAGCTACATACATAGTAGTTAGATATTTCCCTTCAATGAATAGGCTAAAGTAACAAGATGTTACGGTTAAAATGTGACTTTAAAGTAGCTAACATGCTAGTGTCACTAACGTTTATGTCCTCCTGTCCTACTCCTTAAGGTCACATGTTTTATGTAATATGACATCCATTACGCTGAACAAGTGCAGAGATAGAAACAATAGCGCTTCTTAGAGTGCATCTTACCTATAACTACTAGATTCAACAGTGGTTTGCCTCCTTGTCTCTTCTCCAGTTCGGCCTTCACGTCGATTGTCGGCCGTGCCTTTCCGGAGGAGCGTCCGGGAGTGGAAACACTGGCCATCTCATCTTCGTATGAACCTTTGGAGGGCGTCTCGGATCGTCTGGAGTTGCTCTCGCCACTGGCGGGTGTCGTCGTGGTAGGGTTTTCGGGGCTGTTGGCTTGCCGCGCCACAGCTGCTGCAATGATGTCGTTGTCTCCACTGCTGAAGAGCGAGAGATCACAGAACTATGAATGAAACCAAGTGTTAACTTGTCCTGGCTGCTCAGAACAACATGGCTAAAGCTACAATAACATTTAGAACTGGAAACATTTCCGCAGAAATGTTGGATGCTGCTAAAGTCTGGCCCAGTGTTTGAGACAAACATAATGGCTTTTGGTATTTAAATGCTAATAAAGCTAACAGTTAGCACACCACCAACCTGTGTGGCTATGTTGTAATAACATGAGAACATGTTGCTTCTATAGACAGTTCCTAAAGTGCTCAATTTTAATGTGTTACACAAAATGTTGACATGCAAAAGCCAGATACTACAAATGTACAGGCCTAAATGCCACCTATTTAAGTTGTGGGAGACTCCCAACAAAATGTCAATGCTAACAATGCTTACAGCAAGCACCCTTTGTGGATGTATTGTGATAAATAGGCCAATTTGCTTCGATAGTGTCAATGTAATACTGTATGCAAAATGCTAAAAAATGCAGCAATCACGCTCATAATTAAGAAAAACCTTTGCAGCACAACACTGCTGCAATGCCAATTGTAAGTAAATAATTTTTCATATTTTTTTCAATTTTCCAACAGATTGCTGATTGAAAAATGTTTGCAAAATTAGCAGGTTGAGCCATTTTGTTGGCAAGCTACTGCAGGAATATACAGTTTGCATATAAAATGTTTGAGGGCAACTGTATTACATTACTGTGGTCAACTTCGTTTTACACTCGGGTGACAGTTAATGTTAAATGCTGTTTATACAAATAAAGGACACTTTGTGACAGGGACAGTTTGACCCTGGAATAGACTATTTCAATTTATATTAATTTGCATGGAGGAGGAGGGCATAGTTTTAAAATATCAAACAAATACGATGTTCAGTCATTCTGTGCAGATGTGTGTTAGGTACCTGGGAACATCAAAGCCCATAGTCTGCTTCTTGCCTGAAACGGTCATGCGGGCCACTTTGGGTAAGACCTCCGAGTCCATCTTATCGTGAGACATGTCCCTGCTTTTAGCTACACAGGAGACAACACAGGAACTTTACTATGTAGACTTCCAACCGAGAGAATAAGCACCATTGTGTGTATTATCATGCAACAAGAAAATCCCTTCTTTTTTCTTTTTTTTTACAGGGTTTCCCCGTCATTCTCTGCCAGTATGAAATATGTAAATCAGTTGATCAGTACTACTAAAGTGGGTAGTGACGAACTCCCCAGGATGTGAGTGACTACAGGTCAACATTTCTGTGGTCATATTCACAGGGGCCTTCCAGTTAAAACACATATAAACTATTGTTCATATACAGTAGCTTGTGTCACCAAAAAAATGTGTTGCTTTGTCATCCCTGTCTTGACTGGTCAGGCGTGCTACTCATATCAAGCCTTGACTGATTCATTTAAGATTGCAGGGCTTGACGCTGCAAGTGACTTCCTAGCTCAGAAGGGGTTAATCTCGGAAGTGGCCGTTGTATATCCCGCCTGGTCGTAAGCAGATGCATGACTGAACAATTTGCAGAGATTTGAAAAACAGTATTGATTACTCCTTTTCTCCTACTATATCCTGTATATTAAAGATAGTTGAGTGTTAATGTTTGGATAAAAACATGTGCAAATAGGCTCTAATCAAGACAAGCTGTGACTCAGAAAAATTATATAAATGGCTGACTCAGCGCAAGACGCAAAAAGTCCCTCTTCTGGTTGTTGAATTACACAAAGCAGACGGCTCACTTTTAAATGTGGTCTTGGTAATGATGGGCTGATTACAGTCTGAAAGATGCCAACTAGGACATTTGCAGGTGAGTAGAGATAGTGGGTCATTCTATGACAAAGCATGTGAGCCAAAATTAAAAAAGAAGAAAAAAAGTGATTTATTGGAAAGTACCTGATAGTCAAAAGAACATGAACAGACAAAGGAAATTCCACCAGGTCATTTTGTTGATTTCATTTTCTAGTTAAGAACCAAAGATGATGCTAATGGATAGGATTTATTTGTGAACTTTTGGTACTTGAGGATTCTGTTGCCTCGTTATATTTAAACCCATCTCATATGCTATAGACTCAGAAGAAATGACAGTGTCAAGAACTCTAAGAAAAGCTGGTGTGTTTGGAAGAGATACCAAATAGTCACCCAATTCATGCCAACGTTTAAAAAAAGTCCTCCATTATGCAAACATGTATTTGAATTTGATAGAATACAAAATAATAGAATAAAATGCAAGACAATCTATTGTCACAGCAGCTCTGCCAACTAAGGGTGAAACAAAAAAAAATGTTATATCGTGCAAAAGTCCATTCATTTCAGCAATTCAACTTCAAATGTGAAACCAATGTGATATAAACTCATTATGTGAAAAGTGAGATATGTCAAGCCTTTATTTGTTATCATTTAGATGATCACAGTTTACGGTTTAAAATAAACAAAAAAAGATTTTCTAATATTTTCAATTCAAGGTTTTCATAAACTGTATGCTGTAATCACCAAAATTTACATTAAAGGCTTAAAATATCTATGTCAGATTAGTTTCACCTTGTAAATCTGGTGGAATAAAAAAAACCTTTGCACGGGATTCAAATTTTGGGAGTTTCACCTGTATCAGTGATTTAGCAATAAACGTGGCATCTCTCAGGATAAAAATTAGTTTTTTTCTGCAAATGCTACCACTTAAGCTCGCAAAGCTATGCTGGTGTTGCCAACGTTTGTGTCCTCCTGCCTAACTTCTTAATATTACATGATACAGTGGTGCCTCGATTTACAAGTTAACAAGTTTTTCGGGATATGAAGAGTGATCTCTCGACTAATGGTTACAAGGCTCCCCACTGCAAATAAGCTTAGCAAAGGCCGCAGCGATCCCCATAAGATTCAACCAAAACATCCAGAGTCTCACCCGCTGGCATTAGCTTATAGCTGGAGATCGACATAACTTTGTTTTTTCAACCATGGGAACGAAGAATTTATTGACCATTAACAGTTAGCTTCTACTCGTTTGTCATTGGCCCTAGGCACATTACAACAACAACAACAAAAACTGCAAAAATTGCGAAAACAGCTAAAAGCACAATGAGAAAAAAACTAAATGTTGAAATCAACCAATAACAACACAAAGCTTTGTCTTTAAAAAACAACAAAATAAAAAATAATATATATATATATACATATACCTGTATGTGTGAATGTGAGTGTGAATGTTGTCTATCTGTGTTGGCCCTGT